>NC_056627.2:178370537-178671484 GCF_002870075.4 Lactuca sativa | reverse complement strand
ATTTGTTCGAGTGGTTTCTCTTTTCTTAGATGTAGCTTTGTTGATGATTGCTTTATTTAACACGACCTGCTAGCAACCATATTTTGTGGTTTCATATAGCCTCCAGTCTGGACCAGATCTTTTAAAATGTATTTAAAATCTTCTCCGTGTATATGATTTCCCTTTTCGGAAAAAATACGTATTTGGTTGCTTTAAGTTTAAATCTTCCTAAATTTACTTCCATGAATATAACTTGGACGAAAAATCCTGCGTTAAGAAAGGGAATTTCCCTTGGGCTCAGAAAGTCTCTAAAGAAATTGGTGAGTACAGTTAAGTTGTATATTCTTCCCTATGATAACCACAAGCTACTTGAAATTCTTTGTTATTGTGGTCGAATAAGTGACCTTGAACTTGTTTCATACATCATTGACAATGGTGTTATAAAGACAATTTTGATGTGCCTTATTCCAAAGCCATTCTCTCTGTAATGCATATCATAAATTTTCATATCAATAGTCATACCTAATAGATTTGTATGACTATTCATACCAACCCTGTAATGCATATCAAAAATTTTCATATCAATAGTAATACCTAATAGATGTGTATGACTATTCATATCAACCCTTTTGAATTATAAACGATTTCATTTTCCCTTTTTTTAATGACATGCCATTCTCATGCTTCTGTGATTCTCTCATGTTCAGCTCTCCAAAGGAGTGAAAGGATCACCCCCATCGTTATCATCAATTATGTCGCAATTAGCAGATGCGGCTATTGTTGCTGCTGGAATTGCAATTGAAGACTTGAGTTGTAAATTAGTGAAATTTGAATGAAGGGATATGGAGGGGTTTGGTGGTAGCGGTTGTAGCAGAAATAGGAGAATTATGATGGCTAGCAGCACGGGTAGAGGTGGGAGTAGGCTACCACCGCTATGCGGTGGTCGGAGGAGAGTGGTTGCTACAAAGAAGCATCGCTGGAGCAACCCGCTGTCCGTCAACAACAACGTCAAAAAGCTTCAAAGACGCGATATTTCTTCCAAACCCAATCGTGCCTCTGCAATCACGAAATCTCTTCACCGTTTTCTCAATTTCCGCTTGACGATAGTCTCTTTCCCATCCTACCTTCTATTCTTCTTCAGTTCTCTTTAATTCAGCTAGTTTCCACTACTATGCAGCTAAAATTATCTAAAATTAAAGAGGCAGCTATATAATTTGAGATCAGGTACTAATTTTAGAAGTCTCTTGTCATGCGTTTAAATAACAAAATAACTAAAAGTAGTCAATCTATTTTCTTCTTCCATGTTGGATGCGGAAATCCCTAATGGCTATGAATCATCTACACAATATAACTTGTGGGTTGATACGATGTATGATGATTGCTTGCTATGGAAAATAACACTTGATTATGCTAATGTAATCCTTATTTAGATTTTGTGTAAATTTATTTTCCTTCTCTAGCGATTTAACATTTGTTGTTTCCATACTTAATGATGTGCTCCTTCTCTTGTGTACTTAAGGGTATGCAAGAATGACATTTTCTTGGTTTTTAATATAAATACGGATACAAACAAGAGGATATGTTTCTTGAATATCTATCCAAATGAAGTCATATGGAGGTTGTTTTATAATAAAAATAATGATTCATTCATTACAGATTCATTATATGCTGTGGATAACTTCAGCTCACTAAAATGCAGATCAATAAGAATAGAGTGTGTCTATCTACTCATTTCTTTTATATATCTTCCTTTTGCCTCATCTTGTTACACATGACATGACAGAACATGACATCTTGTAAGACTCTAGACTAATGTAGTTGGATAAAAGTTGCAGCTTTTTTGTCAATTGGACAAAAATAGCCCAAGAAACTTGTCCCCAGTGTTACAAAGATCCCATTTTTCCATAAACTACAATTTTTTAATGTCAATGGGACAAAAAATAAACCTAGAAGCTTGTCTAGTGAAATGCAGCCTTTTATGTACATGTCTTTTCTTGAAAAAGATATAAAAAATAGTAAATGATTTATGTGTTCCTTTTTATGCTAGATACATACAAAGAGGGAAACCATGAAAGGTTTCCTCTTTTTGAGCCCGAATCACTAAAGTGGCCCGGGTTTGTGGAGTTTGATGATGTAAATGAAAAGGTGCTTACCTACTTTGCACAAGATAGGTATACATCTTTCTTTACCATTTAAAATAGCATTTGATATCCAGGCTGCATTTGTTACACTATAGACGATGGCACGGTTTTAAAAGACTTCAATCATTTACTTCATCGAAACAAGAAAATGGATTTTATTGAACAATTCATTGAAAAGCTTCTTCTTAAGCAAGACAATCAGAATCTCTAAATTTTTTATGTATGTTAATGCTCTTCCATTTTTCCCTAATTTATATAAAACATCATTTAATGGGAGTTGTATTTTGCATGTTGTAGGTGAGGAATGCGGAGGTGAAAGAAGTTGGAAGCACACAGTTTATGACACTATTAAAAAGTTATTCCTTTTTTGCCCCTAGTTCCACATTGTAAACAGATCGTAGTTGGGCTACTCGTACACGTAATCGAATCCCTATTTTTACAGTTTTTATTTATTAAACTTTGATTTCATATACTTCGTTTTTAAGGTTTTTCTTCTAATTTCCGTGTCATTAAAGATGGGGACTCACCTCTGGTGCAAAATATAGTAAGGACTAAGGAATAGTAATTAATAATGATGAATAATAAAGTAGTAAACTCTACGTAGTTAGCTTCTAATTGAACAATCATATTTATATGAATAATAAAACTCGTCCCTCTATTTGGTGTTTAGATTGTACTTTGTGTGCACTCCAATAGGCCAATGTATCCTTTCTAATTTATTTTTTAAGTAGCCATATCTCCAACAGCTATTACTACACATTGTAGGAGTAATAATATGGAATTGTACAAAACAAACAATAAAAAATTGAGGCATGTGTTTAATACATTGTTCTTAAAACAAATGAGCCTGCTCTAGGGTGTTTGTCTCCAAGCATACAACAGGTTGAAGTGTTTCTCGTAGACCACCCGAATTCTCAAAGATGAACTAGAGAAAAAGAGTGCTTGGAACCATTTTGTTGTATCTCTAAAATAGTTGTAGAGTCTTTGTATTTATACGACAAATCATAACCGACAAGACAATCAAATTAGCTTCAAAACACAATTTATAATCGACATTATACATAATAACGAATTGTAACCAAAAAGAAACCATCATAGTAATTAATTAATGATAAATAATAAAGTAGTAAACTCTATGTAGTTAGCATCTAATCGAACAATCACATTTATATGAATAATAAAACTAGTTCCTCTATTTGGTGTTCTTAGGCAATTTGAACTTACATTGCACTTTGTATGCACTCCAATATGCCAATGTATCATTTCTAATTTATTTTGTAAGTAGGCATATCTCTAACAGCTATTGCTACACATTGTAGCAACAATATTACGAAATTGTACGAAAACAAACATGAAAAGATTGAGGCATGTGTTTAACACATTGTCCTTATAACAAATTTGCCGGCTCTTGGGTGCTTATTTCCAAGCATACAACAACTTGTAGTGGCTCTCCTAGACTGTCCGAATTCTCAAAAGAAGATGAACCAGATGAAAAGAGAGTTTGGATCCATTCCGTGGTGTTTCTAAATTAGTTGTAGAGTATTTGTATTTATACAACAAACCATAACCGACGAGACAATTAAATTAGCATTAAAACACAATTTATAACCGACATTATACTTAATATTTTTCTTAATTACGAATTATAACCGAAAATTAAACATCAATTTTCAATTGTACATCATTCAACCTCTTAGCTTCGATGATTAGTTTCATTTCACCATTTCATTTTCCAAAAATCTCCCACATGAATTGAAATTCATCAAACATCTTCTAGCTAAGTAGATAAAATCCAATGGTAAAATCATGCATAGGATAGGTAGGTGTTACCTTATGAACCTTCCCTTGAGATATGTATTTCTTTTACTAGCGGACTAGTAGACTTGATGTCCTTGAGTTGTTCTTCCATTTTCATAAACAATCGATACGTGTCTCACATGGTTCTCCCTAACCTAGTTAGGTTCTCATTAATGTTTTCATTATGGTCAAGGAAACATTGTAACATCCATAAATGTTTTCGTTATGGTCATACAAACATTGTAACATCAAATTCTCAGTTGAATCTGATTCAGCTAACATCTCTCATTTACGGTTGTATGTTGAAAACTACCCTTATGCTCCGCATGTTACAAAAGGGATAAAAATATCTGAATATTTTTATATAAGGTAGTGAATTCTCGGTTTGTATCAATTGCAAAAGTTTTTAATTATTTGAAATTGTTTGTCTGAAAACAAAAAAATCCTTGTGTTTTACTTGTATCCCCCCCCCCTAAAAACATTATAATAGTGAAAATGTAGGGGCTATGAACTCATAGTTGTTTGTGCATGTGTTGGACAGCTAGACCGGAAAGATGACCCTTGAGTTTTTGTATGCGGAATTAATGGAATCCTAATGATGAATAAACACATAATTGTATTTACAATTAGCGAAACCATTAATATAAAGTGTTAGTGAACACTTGTTTTTGTGTTAGGAATAGTTACCGAAAATGGATCAAGTGTTAAAGGGGTTTTCGGTTCTCTGGGAGTTCTCGGCCGAGACCTGGTTTTCGGTGAAACACGGCTTCACGATGGAAATCGTGATCTCGGTTCTGCTGGTGTTTTTGTCCACTTGAAGGTTTGAATGTTGTTCTTTGTGCTGTTGGTGTTCTTGAGGAAAAATATGAAGATTCAAAGGATTCCACTTGAAGATATGAGTGTTCTTGGATGATACTTAGGGGAGAATTGAGAGAGTTATCGAGGGGAAAGGCGAAAAAATGACCAAGTTTTCGGATGAAAGTCTTTAAAAAGGTTGGGTTTCGGCCGGAGATGGGTTTTCGGCAGGAGATTGGTTTTTGGCCGAGATCGGTTTTCGGCCGAAGGGTTTTCAACCGAAAATGATGTGCTGAATGAGTTTGGCTGATTTTCGAAAATATTGGTTTTCGATTGTTTTTGGTTCCGAAAATTTATATACACTTTATTTATATATTTTAATTTATTTTTTAACCGTTACAAACTTAACAGAAGTACTCGAAATTCGAAAATTTATTTAACAGAATTGACTTTTGTTGACTGGAAAAGTATCGGGTTGTCACACTATATATAATTAAGATTTTATAATGATAGAACTTGTGATTTTCTCTCTACTTCATGTTCCTTATTTGGTTGTGGTCTTAGAGTAGGATAATTTATTAGAAGGTCTATTTGATCTTAGTTATATATAACTGGTATGCACTACGTAATTGTAGGAGGACTCGGTAAGGATCACCCCCATAAAAATTTAATTTAAATAGAAATGTGTAATTAATTTCATAGATTCTTTAGTCACCCCTAATCTCGCACAAACCACCTCTCTCGACATCACTACAACAGTCAACATAATAGTTGAGGAAGAAACAAAAGGGGTTCATGAGGAGGATTTTGAGAGGGGATCAGACGAAGAGAAAGGCGTTGGAGAGATCATTAATGAACCTTACCTTATCAGGAACAAACTAGAGAGCCCACTCGGTCATTCGGGTCCAGATTTTCCGTTACGAAGTAACGGGGAACAATGTTAAGATTCGAAGGTTGACAGAGCAAGGATTCAACACATCTATAAGGAAAGAAAACTCCATACCGATGCCCGGAGAAACCAAATATTTACAGCTAAAACTAGGGCAATCATAGCTAGGACAGAGAGCAGAGGAGACCATTCACGATTCATGTGAGGAAGCATAGCACCTTATGTGTCACACTAAGAATTAATAAACTAGTATAATCTAGTGAGTTAGTGATTACAGTACTCATACTATGTGTTAGGCTTATCGCCTCTTTCGTAACAACAAATACTAGTAAATCAAGTCACAAAGTTTCATTTAAGGGTGGTCACTATTAAAAATTCATAAGTTTATTTTATATAAACCTCTGATATGAATTGTTATAAAACAGTATAAAATTCGGAACACGATACGTACAGAACTAAGATAACCTAGTTCAAATGACACTTGACTTATAACCACTACTAAAGACTTACCACCATTCCATCTTTTAACATTATAACAAAAAGATGCCGCCTCGTAGATATAACAGCCATAACAACAACACGTCAACAAGTTCACCACCACCACCACCGTCACCATAGTATGATCCTGTTGTCTTTTAGGTTGTTGTAATAGCCGCAATAATAGCTGCCATGACTCAAATCTACGCAAGTGGTACCAGTGGGGCAAGTAGTGGTGCGAACCCATCTAACCACGGAGATAGCCACAGTCAACCTAGGGAGTGTTCCTACAAAGACTTCACCAAATGCAAACCCAAATCCTTTAATGGAAACGGGGGATTCATTACTCTAATGCAATGGTTCGAGAAAATGAAGTCAATTTTTGAGATATGCGTGTGCCCAGAAGGGAGCAAAGTGAAGTTTACTGCCTGTACCCTCTCTGATAGGACCCTTACATGGTCGAATGGTCATGTTAAGTCACTGACCCTTACACTGGCTAACTCAACGGGTTGGGAGAACTTAAAAGCGCTGATGCTGGAAGATTACTGCTCGAGGGATGAAGTACAAAAGCTAGAACAAGAGCTTTGTAGTCTTGCCATGAAAGGCTCCGACATAGTAGCCTACACTAATATATTTAGTGCCCTAGCATCACTATGCTCAGGGATGGTCACTCCAGAAAGTAAGAAAGTGGAAAGTTACATTTAGGGACTATCTCATCATATCCAAGGAAATGTGATAGCAGCAAATCCACTTACTTTCGATAGTGCCAAGCGTCTGCCACAAACACCCATGGACCATGGATTATGCCAAGGTGTGATGGCCCCTGTTCCTAAGCCAACCAATGGGGGTGACTATAAGAAAAAGTCCTGGAGCAAGAAAAAGGGACATCCCACACAAGAGCCCTCAAAGAAACAACAAATTCTTGTTGTTCATGCTGCCACAACCCCAGTCGCTCCAACACCCGCCAGACGTTACGTTGGAACCCTTCCGAAGTGTAACAAGTGTAACTTACATCATACTGGAGTTTGCCAAGAGATGCATTGCATAAATAGCAACATGAAGGGGGACACTTCCCGTTTCTATAGGGCACCGACACAACCCCTCAACCAAGTCCCCGACATTGGAGTTAACCTGGCTTGTTACGAGTGCGGTGAAACAAGACACTTCAAGAGGGATTGTCCAAGAGCAAGGAATGATGGTGATGATGGAAGAGTGTTGATGATCACCGTAGGAGAGACTCTCTTGGAACCAGCTGTGTACAATGGTACACTGTCAAATAAAAATATTTAAACCTTAATTTTTCCTAAAAATGGGGACAATTAAATCATAATCATAGATTGCTCCCTCATCCGAATAAATCACAACGTTCATATAAAAATTAAGAATCCTGACAGGTGATCTATGATGGCTTAGTGTAAACATTAGGGTCATATAATTAAAATTCTACAGGCTTAGAATGAGTGATTCCGCCTTATTTCCTATTCCTTGTTTGGTTGTGGACTTAGGGCAAAGTCACTTAGTTGACTATCTTTTCAATCTTAATTATATATGACTTATATACACTAAGAGATTATACAGGGACTTGGTAGGGATCATACTATGAGATTTCATCACTATTTATCAAAGCACTCTTATTGCCTGTACTCGCTAAACATGGTAAAAAAATATTCGTAGTAGTAATAAGAAGGATAAACGGAAAGCACTAAAGACATATACATAGAATACACCATCGCTCGAAACAATCACTCCTTCCAAATTGACTAAACGCCTGTTACCATAAGAATTCTGACGTCGTCATTTGACATGGATTGGCTTGGTCCTCACTATACCAATTTCATGTGCTTTGAAAAGACCCTTCACCTTAACCGACCGACTAACAAAATCCTTTCGATCTATAACAACAAACCCGACACAAACCTTTGTATTGTCTCTCGCTTCAAAACTCAAATGTACCCATGCGAGGGGTACTGAACCTTCCTAACTCACTCCGTAGACAAGAATCTTGTAGCGAAAAACATCGAGGATGTTCTGGAAGTCCATAACCTTCCTGAATTATCCCAGCAGACCTCCCATGAATACCACCACTACATCATGTCGAGTTCAAGAATAAAGACAAAGGACCCATGCGACAAACCTATTAGTACAAGATGTATACGCGAGGGTGGTATATAATTAAGATTCTATGGACTTATGATGTGTGATTCCACCCTACCTGCTATTCCTTGTCTGGTTGTGGACGTGGGGCACAGTCACACATCCGATAGCCTTTTTAATCTTAATTAGATATGACTTGTATACACGAGATGATGATAGATGAACCAAGTATGAGTCCTACCATGAACTTCAGGGCAAAGCCCCCCAAGACTACGAGTGGACATGCTACCATTCGAGTGAACGTAGACAAGTAAACCAAACCCACACACTCTCTATCGATCAAAACAACAGACGCAGTAGTGAAGATTCGCTGGAACGCCAAGTGAGGATCTGAATTCACTTGGGAACGAAAAGATCAGATTAGAGGTTTAGAGGTTTATACTGGTTTGCTTTGAAGTTCATTGATAAGTTATTGGTTGTGCTTTGGGAGTTCGGGTTTACATTTCGGTTATCAGCATTACTTTGGTTCAACATTATGGTTCGCCAACAACGGATTTTAACATATATATTCTATAGTGTTTGTCCAGCTCCGCAATACATCACCAAGTGTACCCATGATATAGAAAATACTATCTTTGTTCTTACTGGTAAATGCTCACATCAAGGGGGAGTGTGCGATGCTCCATCATATCTGACATATTCTCTTGCCCAGTTTCAAAATTAGTTTAGATCTTTATCGCATGGTCGATCAAAAATAGTGGAGAATCATGATCACAATTTTAAGTCTATTATTCGAGTTTTAACATTAGAGACATTTGAAGACGGAGATCGACTTAGTAGTGTGATGTGGCACTGATTTTTGGTCTTTGTAGATCAAATTTTGGCATTACTAGATGTTGTTCGGATTACAATTATTTATCTTCAAAACCTACATTTTGGGATGTCTCATTTGTGTTAGCATCTGGATAAGATCTTATGATTTCTTAAATTTGGATTTGCGATATTTTAAAGACCAAGATTATTTTGGATATGTAACGTGGCACTTATTTTTGATCTTCTGATCAAATTTTTGGCATCGGTAGACAATGTCTTTAGATTCCCATTATTTATTATTTGGACTTTACTTTGGGATTTTTCACATTTTCAACACGTTATTCTTCAGATATTAGTTGGTGCATTATCATTCGAGTTTGGCAGATTGAAGATGTTGTTTGATTCTACATTGTGCTCTTCGGTTCATCAGTTGAGGGGAGACTGTGAACATGATAAGTTTTTGGAGACTGATCACATTCGTGCATTGGGATTTAATATTTTTATTCAGAGATTGGGTTCCTCTGTACGTTCATTGATGCTAGAGATTTCATTACTATATTCAAGATCAGATAAATTCAAATTTTCCAAGACACTTCAGCACTAGAATGATGAGTGATTTATAGGTTAGAATATTCCCTTCCATGAGAGTATATTCCCTTTTCTAATATATAAAGTGGAGGTGAGTGGTAATTTTGTTTTATTAGTGCACCATGGTGACATTTAGATTAGAGAATGTTTGGTTGGGGATTCTCGCTAACCATGTGAATTGTTCATGTAACATTTAATATCTCTTTATCTATCCTTATCAGTTTACTCACATATTATGTTCGTCATTGTTCATACAATTTGTTCTTGATATTATCTTTCCACATTGACCCACTCGTAAAAATGGGATCATACAATTACTCCTCAATTTCACAAAATGCAACAAAAATTCGTCAAAAGATAAAATCCTCTTAAAACCCTAAAAATTTGAAATAATGCCCAAAATTTAGGTTAGGATTTAGCATAGAGGTTACCAAGTAGTAGAGTGATTAAATGGAGTGAAGAAATCAAAGAAAAGCAGTAGGCATGCCAAGTGTTATCGTACGTGTGGACCCAAATAGCGACAATACAGATAAAGATAGAAGGCATATTGGAATGAAGCTAAAAATCGACTTTAATGTTAACCTTTTGTTTGTGTATGAGATGTGGATGATGTGTATGATGCGTACACACAATATATATATATTTTTTTAATTTTTACCTTACTGATACCTTAAAATATTCAAGGCCTTTAGCTGTCAAAATTTATGACAATGAAGAATGAAGTTCCTTGGGATGATCTGTAACTTGCTAGGAAAGCAACGACATCATACTATGATCAGTAAGTTGTTAGGGAAAGAACAGTAAATTGCTAGGAAAGAAACAATAGCATGCTATGATCAGTAAGTTGTTAGGGAAACAAGAATAAGTTGCTAGGGAAGCAACAATAGCATGCTATTATCAAAAGGTTGCAAGGAAGGTAACTAAAAGATGTAACATCAACAATAAAAATCCAAAAATCCCAATTATAAAATAATAATAAAAGCAATAAGATGACATGTTGCTAAGAGAGAAACTATAAGTACCCTACAAATAGGAAATAGAATTAACCCTTTAAGTAGAACCAATAATCCTCCCATCTGTAGTTTCAGGAAAACAACCTTGCTATGCTAACACTAGTTATCCCAACCGCCGTCCAAACCATTATTCATCATAAACTCTCTGGTACATTAGGGAATCTTAGAGCTGACCATGGAGAAGGAAGAAGCAAGGACAACACTCAAGCCTACCAAGATTTTCCTTGTAGTAAGCCTAGGTCCTTTTATGGAGATGAAGGAGTAAATAGCCTAATCCACTGGATCAAAGGAATAGCTATTAGGTGTAATAAGGAGGTTAGCGTAAAATATGAAACTTGCACTCTCATGGGAATGATCCGCATCTAATGGAGAATCCATGTAAGGACCTTAGGAGTAGATAAAGCCTATGTAATCTCTTCGGAAGAGTTGAAAAGGAAAATGCTAAGAGAATTCTATTCCATGGAATATTTGGCCCAAGTAGAACATGAATTCCACAGTTAACCACTAGGAAATCCAGTCTAGCCTTCTATACCAAACACTTAAAGGACCTAGCCACAATATGCTTAGAATTGCTTGGCTCGGAGAGCTAGAAAATCAGTGCATATCTCCAAGGAAGCAGATACAAGCAAATAAAACCCACACCTTCGAGGAAACTAAGAAGCTAGCGTTCCACTATAGGGAAACCAAAGTCCTAGATGGCATGATTAAGGGTAGAGAATTTGGAAGAAAATTGGGAAAAATCAACAAGGAAGGAGCAAACAACCATTGTAGTAGAGAAAGGTGGAAAGGAAGCATCCAACGGTTGTTCCCCAAAAGGGATACTTGGGAAGATTTCCCTTGTGCAGTAAGTGTGGATTGCACCATCTCGGTAGCTATGAATATTTCAAGTGCAAGGAGTGCAGAGAAGTAGGTCATATTGCAGACGCATGCAAGAGTCAACAAATCCATTAAAAGAATATTCGAAAATACTAGAAATACGAATGTGAGGGGAAATGAAACCCCACAAAAATAATTGTAAGATTTTTTCGTGGATGATAGGAATCCTCGAAGCGTAAATGTTTTAATTAATAGTTCATTTTAAAAGTAGATTTAAAATGATTAATTAAAACATGGAAATCCCTCCAGAAATCCTAAACCAAAGTTTGATAGAATTTTAGGTTTCCTATAGGTATAAAATAGGGTTAGATAGGATTAGATTACTAAGGATGAAGTTAAAGAATGCGAAGTAGAAAACTAAAAAGGAAATTTTATGAACTCAATGAGTAGGAATCAGTTTCCTTTATAAGAAATTGGTCTCCCCGTTTAAATTTAGATAAGACTCGAATTTCGAGGACAAACTTCCTAAAATACAGGGAGAATGTAACAATTGAGAATTTTCCACCATTTATTGTTACAAGGAGTTTGGATCGACTCATAATAACATAAACTTCCCATATTGAAGGATAATATAAAACTTGAGTCGAAAATAAAGTAATTAAAAAGTTTTAAATGGTTAGTGTATTTCGAAAATATGTGAGCTAATGATCACAAATATATAAACGTCGAGAAAATCTTACTCTGATTGGAAGAGTTATGATTTTATGATGAATTGAAACCAACTATGTTAATAATGCTATTGACGTCAAAAATAGCAAAATGAGAACGAATGAGCTTTAGCCTACACTACAAAAAGGAAATTTGTAGTAAAGAATGAGATAAGAACTTGGGAAGGAAGAAGGCAAAAATTGGAAGTGATACGAAGGAGATTAGATTTTTATAAAATATAAAAAGGTGGGTTGAGAATGAAAGTTAAAATTACAATAAGCAAACCTAAAGCAAAGTTGTAGTTCTAGGAAAGAGCTACACAAATATATAAAGAGGGTAAGAAATAAAATTCATATGAAGAACATATGAATTCTTTAAAAGGATTTAAGTGTGCGTGTAAATGTGCACACCATGCCCACAGCACACATCTGACCCCAGATCCATCGGAGATTTAGAAGCATGGACCATCTCACATCCCCAAACCGGAATGATGTAAATGTTCGGGGGTGGAGGACGCCATGCTTAGTATCACAAAAGATGTAGAATAATAAAACAAGCAAAGACAACCAACTTATAAATATTAAAGTGTTTACATGTATTTGGTTCACAAAATCTTTACTCCAAAAGTAAATAACAAAACAAAGACTAAAGCTATATGCTCCATCTTCTGAATCCCTGAGCGTGTACCTATCTACTAGTTTCTTGAGAATACAAGTTATTTTGAAAAAGTAGATAAACATTTAAGCTGGTGAGTTCATAAGTATTTTAGTTAGGAAAAGTAAATTATATGTTCTTTAGAAAAGTTCGCATGTTTCTCCATAAAATCCTATATTTTCTGATATGATGAATGGTAAGTAAAAATGACTCTACAATTTCTTCTATGAGTACTAAATATATACAAATTATATATAATTTAGAGTAAACAGACAATCGATTGTGTGAATCTGCCCTAAGCCCCAAGTAAACAAGGAACAGGAAATGAGGCGGAAGTCACACATACCATTGTTAGTTAGGTCTTCATTGTATATAACCCTGGCTTATTTATGTGGTACTTATGGAGTTAACTGTAATAGTTCTATTATATTTGAAGAAAATATTCCTTAAAAAAATCATATATTTCCTTTAGTAAAAATGGTAACCGAAATTGTTCCTTATATAATCACTTAATTTATACTAGCTATATATAATCTAATATCGAACGTACAGTTAAATGTGTGAATCTGCCCTAAGCCTACAACTAAACAAGGAACAGGAAGTAAGGCGGAAAGTACCCATTCCATTGCCTATTGGATATTAATTATATATAACTCAGATGTATAAACTAAAGTATTATAGAATTAAGCATTCAAGGTTCCTGATGTTATACTGGTTTAATAATATGAATTAAAACTTTTACAGATAAGTTTCTAGTTTTACCTACTTAATGTTCTATCCAAAAAATATGTTTTGTACTAGAAAGTGGTATGATGTGTTTGTATGTTATGACCTGACCCATACCTATTACCCCCTACGATTACTTTGTGTATACAGGTTATATATATAACTAAGATCGAATAGATAGTATACTATGTGAATCGGCTCTAAGCCCACAATCAAAAAAGGAACATGAAATGAAGCTGAAAGAACATATCCTACTGCCTGTCGGATCCAGTTAATATATAACCCTAATTTCTCTACTGAGGAATCAAAAAGTTAGCATTATAGGCCCCCTTCTAACTGAATGTTCATGTTACTAGGAAGTTATGTGGCGATGTTCTATTGGTTAGGAGGACTACTAGAAGTAATGCAACCCTATACTCTAAATGCCTCAGTCGATACTGTCGTGAGTTTTATATATATTGCTATGTTTTATTTATTATTGTCTGGTACTTTGTTGATGTACCTTTTTTAAATAAAATCTGGTACTTTGTAGATGTACCCCAAATATGACCTGATACTTTGTAGATGTACCCCATATATAACCCAATACTTTGTAGATGTAACCCATATATTACTTGGTACTTTGTAGATGTACAGCATATATATCCTTATACCATGTGTATTAATTTATTTTGTTTTAAACAAATGAATTAATGATACGTTCCCTTCCTAGGTTACTGGGAGTGTAAAGTATAAGTACATGAATCGTGTATTGTTCCTCTGTTCTAAAATATAGTATGTACTGAATCCCTAAACTATACCAATTATAGTTTACTAGTATGTTTGCTTGAACTATTCCTGATTTGTAGAAAAGACTCAATTAGTTACTGAATTAAACATGTACTTTAAAAATCGAGTTTTATAAACAACAAAGTAACAACTTTTTAAAAGAGTTTTTGAATTGATTTGATCACTTACAAAAGCATAAGAAATCCTTTAATGTGATGGTTATCACATGTAAAAATTAAAACAACCAAATTGTGTTCAACTTGTATCCCCCCCCCCCCCTTAAAAGCATTTAAAACCATTTAAAAGATAGATTATAGGGGTATGAACTCACCATATGTGGCTGATTCAGTTGAAGATTCGAGTAAGGATGATAAGTTCCAGGAATGAAGTTCTGAGGCACAAACGAGTCCTAAATGACATATAATGATACATATTGCCATGTAATTAGTGAATATAGCTACTAAGGTGATTGGGAAACAACCTAGGATGCAATAATAACTCACCAAAAGAGTGCTAGAAGCAAGTTAGGAGGCTGAAAGGGTGTTCACGACCCAATGGGGTGTTTACGGCCCAATTTGATGAATGGTTCATCGCCCAACTGAAGAACACTTGAATATCTTGGTGTTTTGGTGAGTGTTTGAAGGCTCTTTGATGTATTCCAAGAGGATGATAACAAAAAGGTATGAAAAAGAGTGAAATATGAAGTTCTTGTGGATGATACTTGAGAGAGATTTGAGGGGATCACGGCCAAGAGCTGATAAATAAAGATAAAAATGATCAAACACTTATATATAGGAAGGTGATTGCGGCTGAGGAGTTCACGGCGGTGAACTGAGGGTTCATGGTCCTAGGCTTGATCACGGTCCGAAGGTCTTCACTTTGCAGGTTCACGGCTCGGTGGCTCACGGTTCGAAGCTCTAGGCTTCTTCCACGGCTATGAAGCTTTGGTGGTCAATGCGAAGGCTCTTGGTTCCTAAGGCTTTTTCCCTTCCAGCTATCACACACTTAGATACAAGGCTTCAAATCTTGTAAACCAATAATCCATCTAATTTAAGATAGATAGAAGAAATAAATTTGACCACAGTTGACTTTTAAGAATAAAAATTTTCGAGTGGTGACATCATCCCCCTGTTAGAGAGAACTTCGTCCCGAAATTAGCTTTCTTAGCAGTAATCTTGGGGTCGTGCTCCTCTGAATGGCAGAATACTCTGTCGTAGGCCTGGGCAACTTTGCCTTGAATTTCATGATAGGATTCATACCTGATCCATCTATCATTACATTGTGTATAAAAGTCGTATATAATTAAGATTAGTAAGACAATCTTATGTGTGACTCTGCCCCTAGTCCAGAACCAGACAAGGAGTAGGAGATAGGGCGGAAGCACACAATCTCAATCCACATAATCTTGATTATATACTACTCTTGCGTATACACTTAGTAATGATAGGTTAACCGTATTCGTCCTTAGCCTCTGTGCTCGAACTTGGACTGTTGGACGAGAGGTAGTTTCTGGAAGGCTTGATGAGTATACTTCAGAAAGGTTTCAGAGGGCAAGGTACTCCTCACATGAGTAGTTTGGGGTTTAGAACATGAGGGAGACGATTCTGAGGTCTGTGTCGGGTTGTCTTTACGAGTGACGAGGGTTTCATTACTCGGTCGGTTACGAGGAAAAGTTTTCAGAGCCCATGAAATTGGTATGGTGAGGACCATGCCAATCCATGACAAATGAAAACGTCGGAACTCCTTATAGAGATAAATGTTAGGGCAATTTGAAAGAAACGTTTGTTGTGCGATGGTGTATCCCGAGTGTACTCGACAATATATTATGTATAGGCTTTCTAGTGCTTTTAGTTTTCTCCTTGATATTACCACTGCCACAAATCGTACCGCGATAAGCGTGTACTAATAGTGAAAGTGCTTTCATAACTAGTGTCGATACTTTATATTATGATCCTCCTCGGTACCTCTATGATTGCTTCCTATATACAAGTTATGTATAATTAAGATGAATAAGACGGTAAACTGAGTGACTCTGCCCTAAATCCACAACCAGACAAGGAACAAAAAATGAGGTGGAATAACTCAATCTATGCCTGCAAAATCATAATTATACATAACCCTGATGTACATACAAAACCGTCATAGCTCACCTGAACGGATCTTTTTAGTTCCCTCATGAGTGTTGTGACTTGTCCGAGTAAATACTTTATAACTACTTTTTAATTTCCCCAATTTTTAATAAAATTTTAATTTTTAAAGTAAATTTATTTAGAAGACGTACCAAAAATCTCAAAAGAGGGGTTCCTCGTTTCTCCCTTATGCGTTGTCGTTAGATTCTTGCTTCTCCTCCATCATTTCTCTTTGTTGGGTAGTCTATCTTGACATGTCCCATTTCCCCACATGCATGGCATACTTGAACTATACCAGCGTCTGTGGTTGAAGTGATGTGCTGAGTCGAAGTTCCACAGAAGCGAGCTCCTTTGTCATTTCTCTCTGTTGGACATTCTCTCTTTAAGTGTCCAGATTTTCCGCACTTGAAACAAGCCAGGTTGACTTGGGAGATTGGTCATGCCGGCGCCCTACAAAAACAGGCAGTGTGCCCCTTCCTGTGACAATTCGTGCACTTCATGTCTTGGTTAGCTCCGATGTGGTCGTGGGTGCATTTGTCGCACTTTGGAACGTTTCCAGCATATCGGTTGATGGGGGTTGCAGTGTTAGATGCTGTTACTATTGTCGTGAGCTCAGGGGTAGTCACGGACTGTCGTCTCTTGGTAGGACATTAAGTCAACTTTTCCCCCTTTTTGTCCCATAACTTTCTTTTCTTGTTCTTAGGTTGGTGGTTTGGGGTGCCCTTGAGAGCAGACACTAGTTAGTTCCCCTGATTGTTTCTGCGATTAGAATAACCACCACTGCTTCCGCTTCCGCTGGCGTTATTAGCATTGAGCTATGCTATAACGGCTGTGACCGCATCCTGAAAAGTAGCGGAGTCTATCTGCATAATTGGTGCCTCGCTAATTGGTTGGTTTCCTCCTTGTGAAGACATGATTATGTTGCCTGGCGGGAAATGATCTCGTGAGTAATGATGGTTATTTCTAGTTGTATTCCACCAATTTAAATGTACTTAACAATTTTAAGCTTCTGAGGACTATTCTCTATGTTTCTGTCAACATTCCTGAGATGTATCTATGGTAGTGGGCAGAATTAGGTATTGGACGAGTGTTATCTAAACTAAGTTATCCTAGTTCTGGGAGTATCCGGTTCTGACCTTCATAAGGTGCTGAAAAAAAATTCATAATGGGAGTCTATATAAAATAAACTTTATGAATTTGAAGTGGCTATCCTGGAATGAATTTCTGTGAATTGAATAACTTGCTGCAAGTTGTACGAAAATGAAATAACCCTAACACATAGTGTGAGTAGTGTATTCACTAGTTCACTAAGTCATTTTAGGTTATTAATTATTAGTGTAATGCATAAGACGTTTGGTTCCTTCGGTTGATTCTTCCTTGGAAAAATCCTCTTGAATCCCTTCTTGTTCCTCCTTGAGTCCTCTGCTGACTGCTATGGTGGAGTGGTTACATCTTACTGTGTTTGTTGTGTAAGAATGGGAGTGTCTAAAGAATATATGAGATTAAATGAAACATTATGGGGTGATCCTTACCGGGTCCTCCTATAAATGCACAATATATGCAAGTTGTATATAATTTAAGACTAAATAGACCTTTGAATAAGTGATCCTACTCTAAAACCACAACCAAACAAGGTACAGGAAGTATATCATAGATTAAAATTCTAAGTCTATCAAATCTCAATTATATAAAACCTTGGGAGTATACACTCCGAAATTATAGATGTTGGAACCTGAAAGTGAACCTCTAGCAATCCTAAGCCCACATTTCGAAGCTCATGCATCCTGGAGTAGGTGTTCCGTAGTCAATAATGGAGGAGTAGTCTAGAACATAATTCCGACCAGGAAAGAAGGTGAAGAGAAGACTGAAGACATTCTGGAGTGACTCTCACATCCAGATAGAACACTAATCCGGAAGAACCTTATTTTGTCTTAAAGTATTTATTGTATTTGTACTTGTATTGATGTAACATTTCATAGAACATAGTCTTTTATCTTATTTGGACAATCAGAATGTCTGAAATATTTCTTTTGTCTGGTCCGATGTAAACATTCTAGTTAATTTGTTGTAACCTTTACTTCTATTTAACGGAGCATTTAATACATTATCTAAGACTTGACTTGTCTTTCCAGACTTGACTTGAACATTTATTAGTAAGCAGAAATTGATCTTAAGCATTAACTCAAGGTTTGAGTTTTCAAACCTTGTCCCTGCACATAAATCTTGTTCTCACAATTGGTATCAGAGCTTGAGTGGTTGTCTTTTGAATCCAGAAGATCAGATTATAGTTGGTTTGAGATTACATTGGTATCTCAACAATTTCTGTGTTTAGGAAAAAAGTTCTTCTATATACCACTTTAGCTTGAAGATATCTTATCTTCAATGGCTTCTTCTAATCCTCAACAAATGATTTTAATGCAAATTGCAAATAGTGTGGGTGGTCCTACCCATGCCCCATTACTAGTTGTGGAAGAATATTATCACTGGAAAGTTAGAATGGAAAGGTTTTTACTGGGCAAAGATTAAGGTGATGAAATCTCGAGATCCTTCACCAAAGGTCCATATGTTCCTGTAAGAACTATTGTAAGAGATGCAGTTGCTCAGCTCATGTGAGAAGATGAAACTCTCCCAACTCCTCTAACTGCAGATGATATCAAGAAGTTTCATGCTGATCAAGTCGCTTTCTCTGAAATGGTGTTTGGAGTTCCTCCTTCACTTTTTGAACACAACAAGTTGTGCAAATCAGCCAAAGAGATTTGGGACGCTCTTTAGGACCTGATTGAAGGTTCAGAAAACATGAGAGACAACCGCCTCACTTCTGTTGTCAGCGACTTTGACACATTCACCACCACTCCTAGTGAATCAGTGGCCTCTGTCTCCAACCATTATCGTATTGTGGTAAACAACATGACTGCTCATGGGATTGTCCGAACTCCCTTGGAGTACAATCTAAAATTCATAAATAGTCTTGGCAAAGGATGGGGAAATGTAAAATCTGGTCTTCAAAGCAATGGCTCTTTGAAAAAGTTGAAACTTTATCAACTTTTTGATGAACTTCAATGCCATGAATCAAACGTTGCTCAAACCATAAGGGAACTCTACAGAGAACCTCTTTCCATCGTAAGTTATTTTGAATCAACTATTCCAAACTCATCTACTTCGGATTCTTTCAAACCCATTGCTCCATCCGTTCAAACATCCGCACTTACCTTATCACCACAAACTTATCCTGTTGATGATTCCGAAGCCATGGACTCTAAACTCCATTTTCAACAGGAGTTTGCTCTACTCTCAATGAAGTACAAACGTCCTTTCAATCCTTCTTACAAACCATACGAAAACCGATTCCATGCTCCTCACCAGAACAATCCTCAACCATACAGCTCCAGAACCTAAACCTTCTTCGGGAAATCCTTTTGCATAGAAACCAAACCTCTCAAAACCAAACTCTTCTTTAGAACCCTCTCAAAGTTTCAAATCAGACAAACCAAAACTTGTGTGTCACAAGTGTGGATATGCAAACCATTTTGCTAAAGATTGTCTGACTGATGCTCTACAAAAACCAAAGGTCAATGACTCCACCTACTACGTCCGAAGAGCACAAGAGATGGATGAAAGTGAAAAAGCCTTTGTTACAACAGTTTCAAGAGATGTAGAAGAATATTGGTCATCCTGGGATGATGATGACGTGGTAATAGGAAGAAATATGTATCTGATGGCAAGACAAGCCATTGAACGTGATGAAGGGTATTGTTCTTCGGGATCAGAAGATGAAGATGATGTTGCTGAACCTCACTATTGATACATGGCAACCAATGATCCACCAGGACGAAGCATCGTTCAGTAGGTAAAATCTATGATCTCTGATATTAATTTTGACTTGTCTCTCTGTGAACCTTATCTGACTCAAATTCAAACAGATATGAACACCATCTACAGAGCCTATGAGTTTGCCATAGACGCTAGTCAGAAGAAGGAGTGTGAGTTAAATCGTCTTAGGTTACGTTTCGATGATAAAAAGTTGAAAATCGAGTCTTTAGAGCGTGAACTTGTAATGTTAAGTGATGAATGTATCATTTTGAAAGATAAATGTGAAGTCACTTATTCCGAACGAAATGTTTTGATTTCTGATAAAAAACGTCTTAATGCCAAGCAGACGCTTTACACAATTCTGTAGACATGCTTGAAGTAGACCTTCGGATGACTCATAATTTTCGTCACCCATGGTCTAAAGCACATGGTCTCGGAAGCGAGTTTCCGAAACCAATTGCTAGTCCCCTATAGGAATTGCAAAATTTGACATTCATGGAAGAGGTTCTGAACATTAAACATTCGGACACCCCCGTTTCTCCCTTGTCACCACTTCTGGAAACTATAGACCATGTTGAGTCCTTGATTCTTGAGTTTAAACCAATTGTTGTCAAGTGTCCTGATTCCATGCCACTTCCACCTCTGACCAACCTGGACCTGAATTAGACCACAAAATTTCACTATAGTCTTCCAAATTGGGTAGATTATGTTCCTATGAGTAATCACACAAACAATTGTATAGTTGAAGAAATTCCTTCCTTGGCAACAGAAACCAGCACCTCTGAGATTGTATGGGCATCCTTAGAAGAGAAAATTGAAAGTTCAAGCTGCGTCTCCTCTGATTCTTGCGAATCAGATTCCTTAGTGGTCTCAAAAACTAAGTTGGTTCCCATTACTCCCAAGTTTCGCAATCCATCCGCAGGTCAAACCTCAAAGTCCTTGACTGAAACTAAGAGAAAACCAATGTTGAATAGGATGGATATTGTGGATCCCAAAATGGAAGCTCAAAATGCACATAAGAAGGAAGTAAAGACTAGACTAAATTCGAGATTCATTGAAAACTTCAAACTAGTTGCATCTCGAAATTCTCATGCATTACCCCATAGTGAAAACTCCTTTGTTCCCACTAAGACTCTCAAAAGACCTTCAAAATCTCCTAGTTGTGTAGAACCTAAGAAAGTAGACAAATCTACTCAACCTAAATCTCTTGTGAGTGTCACATCAGTCCAAAACACCTCCCCTCGGACTGTTTCATCTGTTTTTATTGCAAAATCTGATGGCACAATTTTTAAACCAAATCCTTCTAAAACTAACGTGTCTTTAAGTAAATCCAAAAATGAAGGGAAAACATTTTTTTCAAAATGTTCAATGAAATTTTTTATGTGGAAAGTTAAAACTTCTGTTGATGAAAAGTCAATTTCGGAGAGCACAAATGTTACCCACACTCCGGAAATCATAAGTCCAAAGAAGACTGTTTGAAATCCTCAACTACTGGATAGATGAAAAGACATTGACCTTCTGCCTGTTGCTAAAAACTTCAAAGAATATCACCCAAAAACACAAAGTTGTTCCAAAGTCACCATCAAAGTCCAAAGCCTATGCCTACGTCCCAAAGTCTAATTTGGAGCCTAAAAACTCCATTACTCACTAATTTTGCAGGCACTCTGTGCTTCAGAGCAAGATACAATATGGTATATTGATAGTGCTTGCTCCATGCACATGATGGGGCAGAAAGATATTCTGCGAGACTTAAAGCTTTCACCAAATGCAGGTTACCTGACATATGGCAACAACTCCAACTCTCAAATTTGTGGTTATGGAATTCTCACCAATGGAAACTTCTCTATCTCCAATGTGGCTTATGTAGTTGATCTGAAACACAACTTGATCAGTGTTGCTCATCTCATTGATTCAAATCGACATGTGGAATTTTGCAAGAAGTACAACTATGTAATGACCGAAGATCGAACATAGTGCTTATTCAAGTCACTTAGCAACAAGAATATGTACCCGCTTGACATCAACATGATTGTTGGCAAACCGCAACTCTGCCTTCTCACCAAAGCTGTTCCTGACGTCAGTTGGCTATGGCACCGAAGACTCGCTCATCTGAACTTTCAGTAAATGAATGATCTCGTATCCGGTGAAATGGTGAGAGGTTTACCTCTTCTCAAATTCGAAAATGATCATTTGTGTGTTGCGTGTGAGTGTGGTAAGCAATCGAAGAAGGGTCATCCTATTATCATCGATAAATCCATTTCGGAACCATTGGATCTTCTAAATATCGATCTTTGTGGACCATCTATGGTAGAAAGTCTTCATCATAAGAAATACATTCTTTTGATTATTGATGATTTTACATGGTTCACTTAGGTCTTTTTCCTAAGGCTGAAATCCGAAACAGCCTCAGAGCTCTTAAAAGTTCTTATCAAACTCCCAGTCAGGAGAATCCAAAGTGATAATGGATCGGAGTTCACCAACTCCACCATTGAAAAGCTTCTCAAAGAAAAAGGAATTGACCACAACTTCTCTGCTGCATATACTCCACAACAAAATGGTGTAGTCGAAAGATGTAACAGAACTCTCGTTGAAGCTGCTCGATCCATGTTGAACTTTGCAAACCTACCAGTTTACCTTTGGGCTGAAGCCGTGTCTACTCCCTGCTTCACTCAAAATCGAAGTATCATTAATCGACGTCTCAACATGACACCGTATGAAGCAATGAAAGGTCGGAAGCCATCAATCTTGTTTTTGCATGTTTTCATATGCAGGTGCTTCATCAAAAACAACCATGATCAGCTTACCAAGTTCCAACCTAAAGCCGATGAAGCCATCTTCCTTGGGTACTCCTCAAAATCGAAATCTTATAAAGTTCTTAACCAGAGAACTCGTGTTCTGGAAGAAAGCTTTGATGTTACTTTTCATGACCACTTCGTTCGGAATTCTGGCGCAGCTCATATTACAACTCATGTTATGGAGTCTGATGCTCCTCCGCCAGGATGTCCGAAACCCTGTAAGTCCCTAAAATGCCTGTGTATCAATCAGATCTGTTTGATGGTGCGAAATCCCAATCAAACGGATGATGTCAGATCAAATAGAAGAGAAGCAGAAGAAGAAGAAGATGATGAATCTTGTGTATAATGATATGAATTAAGATCCGGATACAAAAGATTCATGCACACACTAACACACTCTCTGTTCTCTCTCTCTCTCTCTCTCTCTCTCTCTCTCTCTCTTGGCCGGAAACTCTCTTCTGTTCATCAATCTCTACTCCTCACCCCTAACACCTATATATATACAAGGGAATATAGGCTAACTGAACATGGGCCGTAAATGGGTTTATGGCCGTAAACACCCACTGACCGTAAACCTGACGGTAAACTCATAAAATATTACAGAAAAATACATTTACCTAGAAAATCAAAGTATAAACAATATTTTGACCCAACAATCTCCCCCTTGGTTTATAACTTTCTTTTATAAATGACCCAACAAACTCCCCCAAAAAAATAGCTGGCTTTTCTTGTTAATCTTCATTGGGAGATTGGCTTTAGCATTTATCTTCAAATTCTTCACAACTTTAAGATGAACTTGATGAATCTTCATTGAATGAATTCATCTTGAGCACTTGAGCTTTTCTGCAGAATTTGACATTGAACGCACATTGGGTGAGGAGGCTTGACGTACTGATTCTTGTAGAGATTCTTGAAAATTGATGCTTCCAGCTTGAGAATCTTCAGAGAGAACATCAGAGAGAAATAATCTTCTGGGTCACTTCAGCAGGTTCATAGATAATAGTAGATTGATTGAGGAGGCTTCAATGCAATCCGTCACATAATCTTCAATTTCAGCTTCACCTTGCTTCTGGGGTTGAAAGATTGAATGTTGAAAGAATAATCTTCATTTCTTGCTCCTTCGAATGAGAATTCTTCGATGATCACGGATGAAGCATTGGCTTAGAAATCTTCAACACGAACTCCATGAGTCTTATCTATACCTGAAATCACTTTTCAAGACAAAACAAAACTAAAAGAAAACTTAAAGCAAAAACAAAACAGAAATAACACTATTTTTGGATTTTTAATTTTCTGATTTTTCTATGATTTTCGATTTTTGATTTTTTTTTAATTTAATTGTCCCCTAATATTTAAATTACAAGAACACTATGAACAAACAAAAAAAATAATAGCTAACTTTTAAGAGTGATTCGGGATCAAAGTTTTTAGACAGCCTTTATCTGTTTATGAGTACCTCTCCTTTCATGAATAGATCTGTTCAATCGTCGGTATTGTGGTCCACCTAAACACGAGAGATTGTGACAAAATTAGGACATACTATAAATGACAACACAATGTGATCTTAAGTTCCTAGATAATATTCCTTAAGGACCATTCAGCTGACAACGATCAAAGATATTGTTGTCCAACTAAATTGAGCAGCGAGATCTACGTACAATCTTTATGTGTTCAATTGTAATTGTACTAGAACGTGTTTCCCGCTTCCTGGCATGCCCCAGCCATTAAGGACTTCGAAAATACTCCTTACACCGGGTGAGCAGACAATTATTAAGAGAGAAGATAGATTTAGAATGCATATGATGTACATCTAGGTCGGATCTCTTCCAATGACGCAAAGGATGAAACATATGTCTAACTAAAGTTTCTAGAGGGATTGAGAAGAGAATGGTGCATATACTGTGTACCAGGTCGGATTATGAGTCACGCAGAGGAGACAGTATATGGCTAACAGATAGAAAGAATTGCATAGAGAGAAGATGCAGAGAGATAGAATTGCATATGTTACATTCCAGGTTGGATGTATCGATCACGCAGAGGAGGCAATATATGAATAACAGATAGAAAGCAAGAAAATAACCTTCTAGAGACCAAATTTATCGGAATTCCCCAGTCACCCCATCCAACCGGAATTAAGGATAGAATCCGCACATCGGGGAAACGTGAATCCACGGTTCTAGATATGGGTTCTTTAGGTGCTGTTTGTTTTTTCTGAGGCAAAATGTCTGCAGTCTGCGGACCACATCTGTAGACCTCTGCAGTAGAAGAGGTGGACCAAACGTCTGCAGTCTGAAAAAAGAAGACTGTTTGTTTTTTTAACATCTGCGGGCTACTAAAATAAAGTGAAATCTAAATAAACTTATTTTTTTAAACTTCAAAGTGATTTTTTAATATTTTTATGATTTTGTTATAAATAATTAACGAATCTTGATCAACTTTTATGTATTATTGTATAAAAAATAAAATTAAAAATGGTATGAATTAGCATATATATTTGATAAAAACCAACAACTTTGGTTGCAAAATTATAATTAACCATTATAATTAGTGATCAAAGACTTTGATACATAAATTGATGGAAATAAACTTCGATTTTTTCAATTAAATCCATTAAAAACGTACCATAAATATTTTCTCGAGAAATTGACGATATTGTATTAAATAATGTTTTACAAAATTTGGCAAAAAAATATAAGAATATATTATGAGTTTTTTTCATATTTATATAAACAAATTTAATGACTATTATTGTAATAAATATTTATTTATAAATTTGTCAAAAATATCATGTTTGTATCGTCAAAAGTTATTTTTTTTTTTAAAGTTTTGTAGTTTTTTTTTCAAATTGTTATCATTAATAAAGTTGGAAAAAATATAAATTAAAAAAAAACTTGAAAAAAATAAAGATATATATGTTTTTTTAAGCTAGAAGATGTCTGAAGACTTTGGTCCACATCTGCGCCAAGAAGAGGGCGCGCAGACATTTTTAGGTCTGCAGTCTTCAAAAAAACAAACAGTCTGCAAAGGCTAATGTCTGCACGTGGTCTGCGCGGCGCAGACAGCAGAGGCCTCACAGATCTGCAGACAAAAAACAAACACTGCCTTAGTTTAACCAGTAGATTCCCGTGTATATCTCCCTGCTCAACCTATTTGAGCGTCGTATTGTCAGGCTAAATGGATCTATCCAGGTCAAGATTTTTCAAGTCTCTAGATTCCTTAAGTTCATCTATGCCTAGTCAAGTCCATTTTATTCTTTTGTGCCTACCAGCGCATCGAACACAGAGCCTAGACAATTCAGATTCAGTCCCTTACTAGAATTCAGATTTCCTGTTATCACATGAGTATATCACTTCCCAAAACATCTCCTGCAAGCACATTCCATTAACACCATATTTTTTTTTATTTTCTTATTTTCTAATGTTTTTGGATTATTTATTTATTTTTTATTTTTATTATTTTGGATGAAAAGGAATTTTAAAAAAATTTTGAATTTTGGGCTGAAAGTGTAAAAAATGCGAAATTAGTAACGAAATGGAGTGCTTTTAAATAAAAATTGGGAGGGAAGGAACGAAGTCGTTGCTGGTGGAGTTGGTAAAGCGCTGGGTTGATGAATCAAAGGTCGTGGGTTCGATTCTCGGCTCCTCCAAATCCGCTTCCCCTTTTTTACTGATGCGAGGCTGCTGAGTGCAAGGCTTACTGAACAAGGCTGCTGAATGTGCGAGTTGCGAACCGGAAACGATGTTGAGCCGTAAACCACCGAGGACTGTAAACCGAGGCCGTAAACTCTGAGCCGCAAGCTCGGACCGTGAACCTCGGGCTGCAAACTCCAAAACCCTAGCCGCCGGCCGCAAACTCCGCCACACCCTCGCAGGTTTCGACCAAAAACACCGATTTTTCGACTTTGAAGCTCCAAAACTCGATCAAAAACCATTTTTTATGAAAAACACAAAGAAGAAACGCCCCTTATTTTTCAGAGATCTATCCAAACACACAATAATATTTCGAAAATAAGATCAAATAATGCTCCAAATATGAAAAAACTGGCTGATACAACCTTGCTCTGATACCAAGTGTAAGTCCCTAATTTGCCTATCTATCAATCAGATCCGTTTGATGGTGCATAATCCCAATCAAACGGATCATGTCAGATCAAATAGAAGAGAAGCAGAAGAAGAAGATGATGAATCTTGTGTATATTGATATGAATTAAGATCCGGATCCAAAAGATTCACACACACACACTAACACACTCTCTGTTCTCTCTCTTGGTATCAAAGCTTTTTAGACAACCTTTATCCGTTTATCAGTACCTCTCCCTTCATGAGTAGATCTGGTCAATTGCCGGTATTGTGCTCCACTTAAACACGAGAGATTGTGACCAAATTAGGACATACTATAAGTGACAAGACAATGTGATCCTAAGTTCCTAGATAATATTCCTTAAGGACCATTCAGCTGACAACGACCAAATATATTGTTGTCCACCTAAATTGAGCAGCGAGATCTATAGAAAACCTTTATGAGTTCAATTTTAATTGTACTAGAACGTGTTTCCTGCTTCTTGGCATGCCCCAGCCATCAATGGCTTCCAAAATAGTCCTTACACTGGGTGGCAGACAATTATTAAGAGAGAAGATAGATTTAGAATGCATATGTTGTACATCCAGGTCAGATCTCTTCCAATCACGCAAATGTCGAAACATATGACTAACTGAAGTTTTAGAGGGATTGAGAAGAGAATGGTGCATATACTATGTACCAGGTCGGATTTTGAGTCACGCAGAGGAGACAATATAGGGCTAACAGATAGAAAGAATTGCATATATAGAAGATGCAGAGAAATAGAATTGCATATATTACAGTCCAGGTCGGATCTCCGAATCATGCAGAGGAGGCAACATATGACTAACAGACATAAATAAACAAAATAACCTTCTACATACCTAGTTTATCGGAATTTCCCAGTCACCCAATCCAACCGGAATGAAGGACAGAATCCGCACATCGAGGAAAAGTGAATCCACAGTTCTAGATACGGGTTCATTAGTGTGACCGGTAGATTCTCGTGTATATCTCCCTGCTCAACCTATCCGAGCGTCGTATTGTCAGGCTAAATGGATCTATCTAGGTCAAGATTTTTCAAGACTCTAGATTCCTTAAGTTCATCTATGCCTAGTCAAGTCCATTTTAATCTTTCGTGCCTACCAGCGCATCGAACACAGAGCCTAGACAATCCAGGTTCAGTCCCTTACACAGATTCAAATTGCCTGTTATCACATGATTATATCACTTCCCAAAACATCTCCCTCAAGCACTGTGACAACCCGATATTTCAACTCTTTGTAACGACCAAAATGGGTCAAGTATTGTAACCACTTCTGAATAATAAAAAGTTACCTTCATAATAACATGTATAAATAAGTTCTACTTAATTTCCTTCTATGATTAAATGTCTTTGAAACATAATCGTACGTGAAAAGAACGCCCAAATCCGACTTCATATAGCGAAGATGTGATTTTTTCCAAGTTCGGCTTAGCAACAGACAGCTAAAAACTCGAATCGGAGATCGAGCGACTTTTGGCCGAAATGACCTAAACGAGAATCGAAGGTCTCGACAATGGTATTCCAGCGGTAAAAAGTCTGGCAAAAACCGACATCAGATAAAGAAGTTATGAATTTTCTAAGAAATTCCTTAAACACGATGGATTTTTAATAAATAATAAAAATATAATTTTGGAATTTGCCGACGGAGTCTAAACGAAAGTTGTAGAGCGTAGTCTCACCTACGCGAGGATATAAAGACCATCGAAAACGGAGTTCGTATGAAGAAGATATGGATTTTTGAAGTTTATTAAATAAATTAATTATTTATTTAATTCAAAATTCGGATATTATCCGAAGGGGAGTCAGCATCCTCCTCCGAAGTACGCGCTGCGTACTCCTGTACGCCCCGCGTAACCGAGAGGATTGGCCTCGGATCGTCCACGTCGCCATATCCGAGGAATCCGATCCATCCGACCCGCCCGACCCGTCCGACCCGACGTCCCATCCGACCCGGCGTCCCATCCGACCCACCTCCCCAGCAACCCGTCCCATCCGACCCGAGAACCCAACAACCCGTCCCATCCGAACCGAGGCAGTCGAGGCTTCGGTCATGCATGACGTACGCGTACGCAGCGCGTACGAGCGTACGCCCCGCGTACCGAGGCAGACCAGCCTTCCTATAAATAGAATGCGAGGGTTTCCAAAGAAAGGGTTCATTTCTCTTCTCTCTCTCCCAACTTTGCCTCGTTTTCCGTGTCCGTTCAAACCCGAAGCTCTGGTCTTTTTGGCTCAAGTCCCGAAGGTCGATTTTACTCCCGAGATTCCCGAGAACCCCGAGGAAAATCCGTTTCCCGAGACGAAACTCTGCCCGGTTTTCCATCTCGCTATCTTCAAACTTTCAAGTGAGTTTCATACCCGTAAATCAACCTTTTAATTAGTCTAAATACTTTTATATGCTTTCAAAGGGGGGGATTACAAGTAAAACACACGAGTATTATCGTGCGTTACATAAAGAAATTCTTTTATATACTGTTATATATTCAAATCACATGCGATTTATAAACATTTAAAGGAACTTATGTATATATGTATATATGTATATATGTATATATGTATATATATATAACATATGTCACAATAGCATTTTCCCTTTTAAAAATATAATGATTGTTGTAATGCATGTATAAACTAATCTGTTCTGAGATTTTTCTTGTCTATCCTAGACTCTACACCCAAAAATCTATACTTTCATAAACAAGCGATTCCTTTTCTCAATGTTTCTAAACAAACAAGACACGCTTTTTGGAAACTATAATAGGTATGGTTTTACGAAACAAATTTCTAACTCTTATGTAGTAGAATCACATATTTCAAGAAGTTCACTTTCGTGTACAAGAACAAACGTAACATTTTAACAAGTAGATCTGTTTTTATACCACGGATTTGTGAGACACTAACTTCATGTACGTTCGAGTACACATTTCAAGTCCTGTATTATATACCAGAATCCCTTGGAGGGGGAGCATGGTGTTTGTGTATAGATCTATACGGGCTTGACAAACCCGCGCCCTGACTGTTAGCTGCAGTCCACCGTTTGGGGTGACAAACGTCATAACATTCCAACGCCTGAAGAACGTTGTGTATAGGCATTCAGAGTCAATAGTATGGTTATAAAACTCACAAGGGGTATTAAAATGCATTGATTTACAAGGTTTTCAAATTCATTGGTTCTTTTACATTTACATACATTTTAGAAACAAACATTGGTCTTGAGTGAAGGCTACTTTTATACTAGTAGAAAATATTGGATTTTCTAACCACAAACAAACGAAGATAAAACATTTCAGTTCATTCAAACATTGTCACTTAAATACTTATGAAATTCACCAGCTTAAATGCTGATCTACTCTTTCAAAAATTACTTGTATGTCCCAGGGAATCAGTAATTTCAGGTATTCATTTCGCTTTTGATGAAGGGATGCTGCGGCGCCAGTTTAATCTCGTATTTTGACATCATATTGTAATTGAGTTTTGAACATGTAACTTTTGACAAATGTAAACTTTCAATTATATATATATATTGGTTGTATTGCTTTCTTTACTATGTATTCATTTGTTACGTTACCACATGAAGTCATCCGCCCCCGAACGTTTCCGCCGTTCAGGTTTGGGGGTGTGACAATCACATTCCATAACCAACATTTTTTTTTTGATGATTTTCTAATTTTTGTTTTGTTTTTATTTCTCCCTTAAATTTGTGCATAGGAGAGTAACGAAAGTAAATGCGCAAATTTAAACTATCCTAAAACAAAAATTAGTCTTTAAAGCGAATCAGCTTAAGAAAAACTATGTAGTATAGAGAAGAAAATTCAACTGTAAGTCATCGATTGAATTTGCATCCAGAAGTTCTGAGAACAGCACGCGTAATCTCAGAGCAGATCCAAAAATTCTTCACATCGTTAAGTACTAACCCCATGAGTGACTCCTTCCTTTTTTCCCTTCCCGTAAAGGACACATACTCTCAAATAATGTTCTGAGTGTTGTACAGTTAAGAGATGCCTCCCATCCTAGGAACAGACACTACCAACAAACCGAAGTCTGATGATATGCCTCCATAGCTGCTCCGACACAGAGCGGGATCAGTTGGTCTTTGGAACCCAGTCCATTTTGAAACTGGGTCAACCTTTGTCATCAACACACGATACTTTCTCCCATGACATGTCCAGCTTATCACAAACAGAAGATGTAGAAATATTAGAATCATTAATTGATTTGGGAGATTGAACCTTTGGTACCCATTTGTAGTTGGGTTTAATCCATTTCTTGTTCAATCCGATGGGTGGCTCAGTACTTGATTTTGAACACGAAGCCAATCGTCGAGATGACTTTGACCTAGCCGATCTTGGTTTTGCTGCGGCATCTCTTGGATTAGACTTCTTGGTCGGCATTCCCTTCTTGCCCTTGGGATTCTGACTCTTGGCCTTGGAAGATTGGTTCTTGGCCTTCTGCGCGTTCCAATCACCATTGTATGAACGTGACCTGGAAGAGTTTCTTTTGAAGTATCTCCCACTTGACGCGTTTTGCCATCCTTGTGCGTTGTAGGGAACATATGCGTGATTAGGACAATTTTTGGCAATGTGTCCAGGAGTTCCATAGTGAAAACAAGTCTTTTTCTTCACTGTGAAGTTATTTATTCCTGCCCCTGGTAACGTATCCTTGCCTTGCCTCTTATTGATCCCAGATGCACACTTGCAATAGGCACTTTGTTGCGCTGGAATTGGAGGCCTATATTTCTCAACGACAGGTTTGTTAGGAGTAACAGAATTCGAAGCAACAGATTCTGAGTTCAAAGAGTCATTGGTTTGTTCAGTAGTGTTCTCATTGTTCTCATCTTCTGCTACTTTACCTACACATGAAGTAGAAACATTAGTATATTCAACCTGAATACCTCCTGACACAAATCCAGCTGGTTTTCCATATTGAAGATCTACCTCCCTGGCAATTTCTTCCTGTGTCATAGAGATGGATGTGTAGTTATGATTGAAAGGTGGAGGAACACTATCATACCCTAGACCCTTGTTTTGATTATCTTTAAATTTTAATTGGGGTTCAAATAAGGACTCGACTATCTGACTTGACGCAATATAATTTTTGAAACTAACGTCTATTTTTCCACACTTAATTTTCAATGTGTCAAGTTCTTCAGTTACAGCAGCAAGTTGTCTCTTAATATGGTCATAATTTTCACACTTGTTGCTATACTCTTCCTGAAGTTTCTTAATGTCCTTGGTTTTTGCTTCTAATTTAGCCTTCAGGGGTTTCTGTCCTTTCCTGAGTTGATATCCTTCATATCTCAGTTCCTCAACTTCTCTTTTTAATAAATCAATTTGTTCCCGAAGAAATTTTATCGTAGTTTCACAAGCTGGAGTACATGTAACTTCAGTTACCAGAATGTTTTCAGAACTCATTGTTTTTCTACACTTCAAAGCATCAAGTTCTTGAATTACATTAGCAAGACTAAGATGATTGAGATCTTTTGTCTTCTTGACGATAGCCACATTCATATCCCATGATTTTGGAAGTCAATTCAATAGTTTTTTTTATCTCAAACTTAGACAAGAAGATCCCAACTATATTCATCTCAGTAGTAAGTGTAGTAAATCGATGTAACTTAAGAGCTTATATGTGTGTGTGAATCTTTTGTATCTGGAACTTTAATTCTAATCAATTCATACAGGGATTCATATTATTCTTCTTCTTCTCCTTCTCTTCTGTTTGATCTGACATCATCCGTTTGATTGGGATTCCGCACGTTCAAACAGATCTTATTGATAAACAGGCAAATTAGGGACTTACAAACCCCCAAACAATTCTTGAAGTTGATTTTGAAACACTCTTTGGTCCTTCCTGTTGGATTAGTGTCTAAGTCCATAACTATTTTGGTATGTACTTGACCCGATGGTGCATGGTCCTTTTGGGTTGCCTTCACCAAAGCAACTTGATTGGAGAAATAAATAAAGAGAGAGAGGTTATTATGATTTATTAATATGTTATAAGAATAATATATTAAAGGAGAAATCATATTTGTTTAATTAATATTGGTCAATAATTAATTAAGAATTAATTTTGTGATCAAGTGTAATTAATTAAACTAGAGGGGCTGAATTGTAATTATGTGATAGTTACAAAATAAGGTAAGGATTATCTTATATATATGGTGAACGAATTTGAGGTGTAAATCCCTTAGAATTCGAGTATGATAAGGATTCAAGGATTATCTTATTGGTTGCTTGATGGATAAGCAACTAGATAAGGATAATGACTGAAACCCTATCTCTACACCTATATAAACACCCCTAGGGTCATGAATTCGTGTAACCCTTCCCAAGAGGTCCTAAGGACGAATTCTAACCTCCCTCCTCTCTCTTTATACCTTCTCCACTTGCTTATGGTGTTTGTAAGCCATTAGAGGAGTGACACTTGTGACTCTCTGCTTTCCAAGGTCAATTCAAGGAGGAATTAGATTGTTATTGCTATATAACAATCAAGGTATGTTCTTAAACCTATTTACATGTGAATTTTGATTTCCATATGCTAGAATTAGGGTTTATAGTCTTGGATTCAAAGCATGTACAATAGAGAAACCTAGATCCAAGCATTAGGGTTTGTATGAGCACATAGGATGTCTTATGACCAAAACCCATCAGTGGTATCAAAGCCTTGATTGGTTTCTATTGTATTGATGCATATTTGATCGAAATAAGCACTGAAAATCGATTTTTTGACTTTCTGAATGTTTGCCTCGCCGAGTCACTTGGTGAACTCGCCGATTCAGCTGTACTCGACGAGTCCAGGTCCAGACTCGACGTGTCAAAGGGTCTGACAGCTCAGATTCGCGATTTTCTTCCTGTTTTGCCTTTGGATATTTACCATAAACATGTTTTTCTGATAAAATCCGAATTTTTTCATTATTATGTGATTATCCTTACCTAAATAGAAGATAATTGTTAAAATTTAGATAATCACTTGTTTTATTAGATAAAGTTTGATTATTTGTAATTTAGATTTGAATTATCTTGTGAAATAGTTTCATATTTGGCCCTTTAGGTTTTATAGTTTAAATTTGAACCCAAAAGTTTTGTAGTTTTGAAATTTAAATAGTTGAAACCCTAATGTTTTGAAAAAGGTTTCAAAACTTGCCCTCAAGTTTTGGAATTTAAATTTTGATTAAAAAGTTTAATTTTGATGCATATTTAAATTCTAAACCCTTATGGTTTGAAATGTTTCAAAACTTTCCCTCAAGTTTTGGAATTTAAAAGTTGATTAAAAGTTTAATTAGGAATGTTAAATTCTAAAACCCTAGTATAGTTTTGAAAAAGTTCAAATCACACCCTTATGGTTTTATTAATTAATTAAGGAGTATATTTAAAAGAGGTTTAATAAATCCATAAAAGTTTAGGTTAACAATTTAATTGAATTAAAAGTATAATTGTTAAATTTAACAACATAGTATTTTAAAAGTTATAAAATACACCCTATACTATATATAACATTAAAAGTCTAACATTATATATATGTATAACAAAAAGTCAGTCTTACCGTTAGTAGGCCTCATTCACGAAGCTGGTCTATAAGGGGTGTTTAAGGAAATTGCCTATGAAATGGCGATTGAATGGGTATCCACTCTTACCCACCGCACTCTTGACTAGTGGAGGGTCGTTAGCCGAACGGGTAGGATAGGACAAAACCTTCCATTATAAGTATAATGAAGTACAAAAGTAACTAAATGTTTTTCAAATTCCCAATCTTAGTTATTAGGCAAAGTGAATTGATGCAATTCCATGAAATTACACTTTGTGCCCTTGCGAAGACGTTAGTGGAGCGTGTGTGGTTTACCGGCACACTAAATGGTTCTAAGCAAAGGTAGCAAAGGGTGACTCAATGTTTGTCATAGTTCGGTGGAGCGTGTGTGGTTAACCGGCACATCGAATAGGTGACTGTAACATGTGAGGGCACCATGTAGTTTGCGTGGTTATTCACACCCGCTTTGTGATCCTCGGCATCCCAGTCACAAACTAGAGGGGCATATCGAGATTTAAACATGCCATTGAAAGTTCAATGAATCTCAAAGGATCTAGGAGTTTTCGTATATTTAAAACTTAAATTTCTTTTTCGTTTTTCATGGTGGAAATTAGTGAATCGTCATTCACTTACCTTCAAATATTCTGCAATTAAGGTTACGGCATCCCTCTCACGAGTTGTAGAATATTGTGTTGGGTCCTAGCCTTAGTATTTCATTTGGGTGATTTACTAAGGACTCAATCTATCAACTAACTTGAATTCGTTTTTCTCCCGTTTTGTAGATGTCAAAGTTCGACATCTATGGTCTTCTCAAATCCCGTGGAACAAGCATTCCACATGAAGATGATATTCCACGATTCGATCAAGGAACAAGAGATCATACTTCACTTCCTCTACCTCCTCCAATTATTCTCCCCAACCCACAAGTTCAAAGGCTTGAAAAGTTCAAGATCACTCAAGCCCTTTTGGCAAGTAAACATAAAGAAGGTTAAGAATGTTGGGATCCGTTGTGTGTGAGGAAATGGCTGTTGATTAGGTTCTTCAGTCACTTCCCAACTCATATAGTGAGTTCGTAAGAGAGTACTATATGATGAACTACGACGTGACCCTTATAGATCTCACCTATATGCTTATTGCTGCTGAATCAACAATGATTTGGTGCAATAGAAAAGCAAAGTTGATTGGTGAATCTGCCTTCGAGACCTCTATGGATATAGACAATGGCAACGAAAGACATGCCATGATCAAAAAGTTTGATCATAAGAGAAAGGCGATGTCTGAAGTAGTTCCATGTCCAGTTCCAAAAGAGTCGATTTGCTTTTATTGCCAAGAGAAGGGGCATTGGAGACGAAGCTGCCCCATTTACCTAAGAGATCTAAGAAATGGGAGAGTCGAAACGTATGGCTCTAATTTAGGCAAAATCCATTGACTAACTCTTTTAAGCTTCATTCTAGAGTCTGAATACATAATGTGATAAGATTACAATTGATGTTTTGTAGGATCGAAGAAAAGAAAGGAAGTTTAAGGGAAGAAGTGAGCAGAATCTAACCGTGAAGGAATGGATTTCGATCACATTTCTCGAAGATTAGATTCTTGAGCTACTACTTAGAGTTAGAATTAGATTGCTAAGAAAGATGTATTAGCATACGTTTTTCAATGAGTTGCATTGTAAGGACAAATTTTTTCGCAATAAAATAAATTTTGATTTTAAATTTTATTTATTTATCCTTACAATGGCGTGTATGAAAAATTGATGTTAAAAATGTTTCTATTATTAGCAATAATGGATTCGGTTCTTGTTATGTTATTTATGGAAAGTCGACAATTTACCAAATAGGGAGAGTTTCTCATCGCCCAAGTTTCAATTGGACAGAAACTTGGAATCATGCAACGTGGATGCACGATGAATGAGAAATTTCATATTTGGAAATTAGACTAATTCATTGACAAAGTGTCAAGTGAAGGACTTGGAGATCGAATACACAAAGTTGCGTGTTGATCAAGTCCACCATAAGAGTAACAAAGATATTCGTCATGATTTACTAAAGGTTTAGTAAATATGATTATACTTATAAGATTAAGTGTAATTCTGAATTGATTGAAAAGGTTTAAATCAATAGTAGAACGAATAACAAGAATCAAGTAGGCAGAGAGATAAAAGTTTCTCCATTCTAAGAAGAAGGGAGAGTACCTTTTATGCTTTATGATGGGTCTTAATGATTAAGAACCATATCTCAATTGATCCTCTAAGTGAGTCTTGGTACAATTGTATGTCCAAGAAGAGGAATCAAAGATTGAAGAAATGGTCAAATCAACAAGTCAATCATACTTCGTTCCAAAACAAGTCTTAGAGTTAAGATTGTGACATTGAGTGAAGAGTATTAAGAAGGTTTATAACATTCATCAATTGTGGAAAGTTGTGATGTCTTGGATAAGACAAAGACCAACTAAGACCAAAATTATGAAGTGTTTCGTTTTGATAAAAGCTACACTAACTCTTGAATATTTGTTTGTCAAGAAATGTTTTGACAAGAGAATCATATATGTCAAGGAGTTAGTGGGAGTCTTAATGGTCTTGAAAGGTTTCAAGAACAAATAAAATAAACCTTATCAATCATCACTAACACATGAGTTAAGGTTTACAACCTATCGTGATGACATTATTTTGATTCTGTGCCAATCCAATCGAGTTAATTATGCATGAGAGTTCTATGAGTTCTCATTTGAACGCATAAAAGGCAAAGCACCTTAATCAATGAAAGGTACATTGATAAGAAAAGGTGAGATTCTTAACTACTTGGAATACATGGTGGGCAGCTGTGCTACCATAAGGCAAGAAATCAAGATTAAGAAAGCTCGTTCCATATGAGTTTGAATTTGTCGTAAGCTTTAGTTTTAACAAATTCACATGGATAAGAACACATACACCGCTCAAATCTAAGTGTCATAAGATTTCCTCCTTCATGAAAATGATTGTGAAGAAATGCTTTCACTAAGAGTGATTTTAAGAAGATAGTGATTGTAAAATTGCATTCTCAAATTCAATCATGCTTACGGCATCCCTTTCCATAATTTGAATTGTGAGGTTTGGCAATTAGTCTTAATTGTTTAGACACACATATGAACTATCGAAGGCAAAGGTGTATAAGTTCAAGAAGCATTGATAAAGGATTATCAAAGCACTAAGTATTAGAAACATGAACTTAAGAAATTCAATAAGTATTGTTTTCTGAAAGTTAAGATGTTTATGAATACATGTCGAAGCTAGTGGGAGCATAAGTGTTATGTTTTATAATAATCATCATGATAGTGGGAGCATAAATGTTATGATTGTATGATTATTAAGGAAAGTATTGAAAGGTTAGCAATATTAATTATAGAAAACAAGAGTCATACTTTGCAAAGTTGTAAGAGTTGAAAGGTTGTTTTGCTATAATTAAGGGAGAGAATATTATGCTTCATTTCAAATCTAAAGGATTAGATTTGAGTTGTCACATGGAAATATGGAAGCGTGTCCATATTGGGAATTGAATATTAAAAATCTATGACTAGATTAGAAACTTTTATGCAAAAGGATGTTCAAAGGAATGTACTTTGAGTGAGAGACATCATATCAAAGGAATTGTCTTGTAACAATCTCCGATATAGGACTTTGTAATATCATTGGCAATAGTCTTTGTGACTTTGGTGCAGTGACATTACAAAAGGATAGTTGCATAAAATGTTAGAATCTAGCATATTCTATAAGTAGCAAGAATTTGATATTCTTTAACTTATGGAAAAAGGATTTGGAGTTGAGAAATGAGAATGATTGGAAATGTGTTCAATATGATCTATTCCACAAAGTAAGAACCATAGGTAAACATTGTGTGCATGCTAGGAGCAAGGGACAAGTGTTGTAATTCAAGTAAGAAGTTGATTACCCGGAACTACAAATAATGAGTAATCAATATGGTGATAAATAAAAGGTGTTTTATTTATGCTCAAAGGGTTGAGGCCATATGGGATTAGTATTATTCTTGTGTTTAACATTTGCATGTTTTGACTTCCAGAATAATTGAGTTTATTAAGAATAATCGAATTCTTCGAACGGGCCACAGTCGTTCATATGTTGGAAGTAGATATGAATGAAGACTGTCGTGAATTGGAGTGTGGATTGTCTAGAAGAGTATTAGACATAAGCAAATGTTTGCTGCAACGTTCATGAGTGCTTATGAATATGATTTGAGCATTGGATTAAACCCACGCTCACTTGGATCACTCAATGAATTGTATCACGAGTGATTGGTGAGATGATAACATCTTATATTCTTGAAACCGAGATGTGTGAGTTGTATCTTGCGAATTAGTTGCACATTGATAATATGTAAACGCACCAGTAACTTGGTGTTATAAAACATATTGTTGTGTGTGATTTGGTGCGTGAGTGCAAGCGAGCATTGTATCAAAGTTTATCCATTCCTTTTATTCAAAGTAGGATAAAAGCGATATCTTTGGGCCCCTCGATGATTTAGTAATGAAAAACGTAAATGCTCGTCCGGGCTAGGGCTAATTTGATTTGTTCAATTAGTCAGTCGTCATAAATCAGAAATCGAGAAGTAGTACAAAGAGAATGATTTGAAATCATATCTCATATGATATCTAGAATGGAGGAATATATGATCCTTTATCTAAGGACACGCGTATCTGATAGGATCAGAGTTGATAGCGGCTTTGGAAAGCTACAATTGCAGATCAGGATCCGAAGTCATACGCATAATAGTTATTAGACTTATCCAAGTGGGAGACTGTTGGATTAGTGTCTATGTCCATAACTATTTTGGTATGTACTTGACCCGATGGTGCATGGTCCTTTTGGGTTGGCTTCACCAAAGCAACTTGATTGGAGAAATAAATAAAGAGAGAGAGGTTATTATGATTTATTAATATGTTATAAGAATAATATATTAAAGGAGAAATCATATTTGTTTAATTAATATTGGTCAATAATTAATTAAGAATTAATTTTGTGATCAAGTGTAATTAATTAAACTAGAGAGGCTGAATTGTAATTATGTGATAGTTACAAAATAAGGTAAGGATTATCTTATATATATGGTGAACGAATTTGAGGTGTAAATCCCTTAGAATTCGAGTATGATAAGGATTCAAGGATTATCTTATTGGTTGCTTGGTGGATAAGCAACTAGATAAGGATAATGACTGAAACCCTATCTCTACACCTATATAAACACTCCTAGGGTCATGAATACGTGTAACCCTTCCCAAGAGGTCCTAAGGACGAATTCTAACCTCCCTCCTCTCTCTTTATACCTTCTCCACTTGCTTATGGTGTTTGTAAGCCATTAGAGGAGTGACACTTGTGACTCTCAGCTTTCCAAGGTCAATTCAAGGAGGAATTAGATTGTTATTGCTATATAACAATCAAGGTATGTTCTTAAACCTATTTACAAGTGAATTCTGATTTCCATATGTAAAGCCCCATTTCTAGCTAGCTAATACAAATTAAGGGTTATAAAATAATCCGCATAATGAATTCATTCAAGGATAATTTCTGGGATGAGATAGTTGAGTTATTGCATAAAACGCATTTGCGGGTGAAGTGGATGAATTAGATTAAATTAAATGAGAGTTTTAACTGAATTATCGATTAAGCTCATTGGGAAGGTTAATAATAATAATAATTATTGGAATGTGTTAGTGCAAGGGCCAAACAGTAATTTCCAGGAATCAAATTCGTAAGACAATCAAACTTAGGGTTTTAATCATCAAGCTTCACAAACCCCAGGGACCAAACTTATCAACTTCAGCATCATGTTTCACTCTTCTTGATTCGTCAATGGCAGGCTGTTTCTTTCCCTATCGTGGTCCTGCAATTGCCGATGCCAGTGAAGGGAGTTGGTCCCATTCCTTTACACATTCCATTGGCCATTTAAATCAATTGTGACTCTCCAATATGATGGGAGCCCTTGTCTTCAATCTGTAATTCCAAAGATAGTGAGAGAAAGAGAATTATAGCATAGAGAGGGATGTAGAGTGTGGGTGTATGAGCTCCGATTGTCCCTCGAACCCCGGTGTTGTTCGTCGTCTCTTCCGATGAGTGTAGACGGGGTCCTTCGGCAATAGAATGGTGAGGGATGAGAAGTCTTTAAGGGTAATTCCCCTGTCATCGCCCAAATGAGAGATCTGATTGATGGAAGGAGGAACATCAAGGGAGTGCTTGATCTAGGTGAGCTCGATTTCAGGGATGCCTAAGACGTCAGGCTCACAGTGGCATACTCTCTTGAGCCACTTGTGAGTATTGAACCAGAATGAGGACGAGAGCGAAAGGTGTAGACTCTTGTTTTCTTCTTTCAGTAGCTTAATATCAGGTGTAAGTGGGTTTAGATCCCGTTGATTCATCCTTTCAATCTTGATTTGCCCTCAATCTCCATGGCTATACCCGAGAGGCGCTTCAGATGGAGAGAATTGGGATTTGTGGATGGCATCTGTCAATCAAGGAAAGGGAGACGTCGGGATGAGGTGAGTTCAAGCATTGGTGAAGGAACTGTTTCAATTCCATTGGAGCGTGGGAGGAGTTAGTGGCGTAGTGCTAGGTTCGACATACGAGCCATTGGCTAGCAGATTGGGGTCGTCGCCGCCGGAATTGGATGTTTCGCTGAAGCTGGTTGTGTCGGCTCTCCGAAGACGCAAATGGCGAACAAGCTCAAGCAGGGAGATGGAGTACTGTGACCTAATCGGCACGATCTTTTAAAGGTATTGGGCTTTATTCCGTTGGGCTAATATTATATGGGTTCAATTAGTATATTGTGGGCTGAATGGCATTGGGTTAAGTTCAAGATAAATATTATATAAGGTAAAGCCTTGTTAATTAGTAATTGGGCTTAAAATTAATTAATTAATTTATGGGCGTTCGTTGTATCTAATGGGCTGCAAATACAGGTGAGAATATAGTTCTGTTTCATCGATTTAAAGGAAATTAATTTAATAAGAATTAGATGTACTAACAAAGTTGTATGGATTTAGATGCCCAAATTTATAATATCGTATGATTTATTCAGTAGAGAGATGGACTTAATGGATTAAGTCCTTAATGGGTTAAGTAGGAAACTTAACCCTAATTGTCATTTTATGTGAAACCCTAATGCCATAGATAGGCCATAGTTGGGCCTTGGTCCATTATTAGACTTTTGGGCCTTTGGATTAGGCCTTGGGCTGGGATCAAGCTAAGCCAGGGGTAAAATAGTCATTTTACCCTCAATATAGTTACCAGTATTTGATTGAGTGTGTTTATGGGATTTGTAGTCGGGAGAGACCGGAGCAGCAGCATCAGACAGTTCCCGAGTAGATTTTCAGCAGCCAGCTTTCGAGGTGAGTTTCCTTCCAGTAGGAACGGGTCTACGGCCACAATGCCGGCCCGTTTAGTTAGCAGTAGTTACGGACTTCAGTCCGATGCAGTAGTTCAGTATGCTTGGTGTCTTTGTGATACAGACAGGGTATGAGTTATGTGTTCCGGACTATGGTCCGATGCAGTATGCGGTATATGTGTTTAGATTATATGCTATGATTATGTTATGCTATGTTCAGTTAGTTTTGGACCTCGGTCCGATGCAGTAGTTAGAGTGCTTGATGTCTTTGTGATTCAAGCATGTTTTATGTTATGTGTTCCGGATTCTGTTCCGATGCAGTATGCAGTATATGTATTCATGCTAGTTGATATGTTTATGCTATGTTATGATAAGTCAGTTCCGGACTTCGGTCCGATGCAGGGGACAAGGTCCCAATCAGTTCCGGACTTCGGTCCGATGCAGTTAGTTCCGGACTTCGGTCTGATGCAGAGGGCAAGGCCCTGGTTAGTTCCGGACTCCGGTCCGATGCAGTTTCCGGACTTCGGTCCGATGCAGAGGGCAAGGCCCTGGTTAGTTCCGGACTCCGGTCCGATGCAGTTTCCGGACTCCGGTCCGATGCAGTTTCCGGACTTCGGTTCGATGCAGAGGGCAAGGCCCTGGTTAGTTTCCGGACTTCGGTCTGATGCAGTGGGCAAGGCCCAGTAGATGCTTTATATGTTATTGTATGGTATGTGGTAGTTTGGGGGAGCTCACTAAGCTTCGTGCTTACGGTTTTCAGTTTTGGTTTCAGGTACTCAGTTTTTAAAAGAGGAGCTCGGGAAGATTGCAGTGCACACACCATTTGTTCAGCCTGGGATGTTTATACTCTGATATATTTGACAATTGTTAAGATATTTTGAGATACATTCTTTATGATTCTTATATGACGATTGATGAACAGAGTTTTATTACTATTTTAAAACGAAATTTTCAGACTGTATTTTGGGATGTTTCACCATATGCTAGAATTAGGGTTTATAGTCTTGGATTCAAAGCATGTACAATAGAGAAACTTAGATCCAAGCATTAGGGTTTGTATGAGCACATAGGATGTCTTATGACCAAAACCCATCACTTCCGAACCTGCTCTTGATTTGGAATCTCGATCAAGACCAAATCTCATTCTAATCCCTACCTCGGAAGCTCTCGTTTCACATCATGTCTATAGTCCGATTCCAAGCCTCCCTCCATTTGATTCCGAACCATTTCAACCTTCTCAGGTTGAGGGGGAGAATGCTCATCCCTCTCTTGAATCAAATTGTGAATGCTCATCCCTCTCTTGAATCAAATGTGGATGGTTTCCAAGATGTAGCTGTTGATTTCAATGATTCCAATCATCTCAACAATGATAAAAATGAAATTTTTTTTGAGTTCCCTTCTGATGATGATGTTAATCTCTCCTGTTTAGAAGTTCAGGGTGAGCATCATCCTCTCATTCAAATCATTCAGGGAGAGCAAATCAATTCCACGGTTGATATTGGATCAATGGTTGCACAAGAACTACCATGATTACATGTTTGGACAAAGGATCATCCTCCGAACCAAGTAATCGGTAACCCCAATGCTGGTGTACAGACTCGTTCTGCTACAATTATCCAAAATGAATGTCATTTTTCTGCATTTATATCCATGGTTGAACCCAAATCCATCAAGGAAGAATTGGAGCATGTTAATTGGATTAAAGACACGCAAGAAGAATTGGCGGAATTTGACCGAAATGAAGTTTGGACCCTCGTCCCTCCTCCTCATAATCATCCCATTGTCGGTACAATATGAGTATTTCACAACAAGCTAGATGAAGTTGGAGTTATTATTCGAAATAAAAGCAAGGTTGGTGGAAAAAGGATTTACTCAGATCGAAGGGCTCGACTACGATGAGACCTTTCCTCCTGTTGCACGTCTTGGAGTCATCAGAATCTTTGTTGCTTATGCTGCTCATAAAGGCTTCAAAGTTTACCAAATGGATGTTAAGAGTGTCTTTCTTAACGGTGAACTTGATACTGAAGTATATCCTCAACAACCCTCCGATTTTATTAATCTCTCCTTTCCGAACCACTGTTACAAACTCCGGAAGGCTGTCTATGAACTCAAGCAGGCTCCTCGGGCATGGTACGAGACCCTCACCAATTTTCTCAAGCGCTCCGATTGTCAAAGAGAAATTCTAGACCACAATTTATTCCGAAGATCAAATGGAAAACATCTCACGCTGGTATAAATTTACGTGGACGACATCATTTTTGGATCTACGGAATCATCTATGGTTGCTGACTTTGCTAAACTGATGATCAATCGATTCCAAATGAGCATGAATCGAGAGTTAAGCTTCTTTCATGGTATTCAAATCAAACAGACTAACAGAGGAATGTTCATTCATAAAGAGGAATACATTTCAGAACTCCTCAAGAAGTACTCAATGGACACCTGTGCCTCCGCCAAGGTACCAATAGGCTTCGAACAAAAGATCTTTGCCAACCCTTAGGGTGCTCCTGTTGATGAAAAGAAGTACCGTGGAATGATTGGATACCTACTTTATCTCATAGCAAGTCATCCGGATATCATGTTCTCAACACGTTTATGTGCCAAATTTCAAGTCAACCCAAAGATGTCACATCTCTTGGCTGTGAAACAAATCTTCCGATACCTTAGAGGCACAAAGGGTCTCGGACTCTGGTACCCAACAAATGAAAGCTTCCTACTTCAAGCCTATTCAGATTCGAACCACGGTTGTCTTTAAATTGATAGAAAAAGCACTTCAGGTGGCTGTCAATTCTTAGGTGGTTGTTTGGTCAGTTTGACATCCAAGAAACAGAAATGCATTGCACTCTCTACAGCTGAAGCTGAATACATTGCTGTTGCCAGCTGTACCTCTCAAGTGCTATGGATGAAATCTCAACTCCTGGACTATGATTACCACTTTCAACGTATTCCTATCTATTGTGATTCTCAAAGTGCCATTGCGATTTCTCACAATCTAGTTCAGCACTTAATAACCAAGCACATCGATATAAGGTACCACTTCATAAAAGATCGTGTACTTAATAGTAAGATTGAACTCATTTTTGTTACATATGAAGATGAGATTGCAGAAGTATTTTCCAACGCATTAGACAAAACCAAATTCAATGGTTTTCTGAACAAGATGGGTATGATGATACCAAATCCTCAATTCTTTCAAGAGACTTGTTCTCTTTGATAGATGTATTTGAAAGAAATCTAGTTCCGATCTCGAAATATTTTCATTTTGGAACTACTTTCTCTCGACATACATATGATCATTTTACTTATCTTTATTTCTGACCATCACTTGAGTTTTTAAGTTGTATAATTCATCGTGCATCCACATTGCAGAAGTAAGCCCTCATTGATCTTGAATTTGGAATATTATCTCGGAATATACTTCATAATGGCATCCTGGAATTCCACTCTAGAAAAGGTATTGCATTCTGCGCTCCGGAATTTCAAAAAGTGCTCCGGAATTTAAAAATGTTCTCCAGAATTTTCAAAATCGACTCGAATTTTCAAAATCTTCAATCCAGAATTTCTTGAAAATCGCTATTCTGTAATTTCTGCTCCGGCCTCACCAACCCTTTCGAATCAAACTAAACTTTTGTTTCAGAGTCACAAACCTTTTCAACACTCTAAATTTTGACTCCGGAACTGAAACTCAGTCCGGATTATTTCTCATTCTAGACCTCTTTTCAAAACAAATATGTTATAGAATACAACTCTTTGTGCGGATCACACTTTGTCCGGAATAGATCATCCAGAAGTCCAAAGGATAATAAGGTGAAACGTTTTTCTCTCAACGGTTACTTTTTAGGAGGATCTCTATCCTATCTTCCTCATTTTTCATGACACGATTGCACGCCCCCATAATCGCGGTCATCAACTCGTCGGTTGTGTTTTCCATTTTTAGCCACAAATATTCTCACCTTTCATCTCCCAGGTCACCTCAGCCCCCATAAATCCCTTTATCATTTAATACGACCCATTTTCCTTCCGAATCCTCATCATTACATTCTCCAAACCGACCCACTAACCTCACCTATAAATACCTTTCAAACCCACCTTTTACCTCTTTACGTGCCCAATACCTCCAAACCCTTATTTCTCTCTATGTTCTTGTGTTCTTCAAGCATTCATCCACCTGCAACAATGGCTTCTCCACAGAAACCCACTCAAACTGCCTCAATCCTAAAGAAATCGATTGCAAGGAAGAAATCATCCAAAGGATCCAAGGGTTCATCCTCATCTGCCGATCAAGAACCCTTTCAGAGAGACACTACCCAACTATTTTCCCTAAATACACTAGAATACGATGAATCAGTCAGGGTAATGATCGAGTTTATTGCAAACCACCCTATTTCCCTTCCCCTCACCAAAATCCCTGGACCTCTACTATCACTTCATCACCTTCATCGCGCTTTCACCAGCATCATACTCGAAGATGGTAGCTTAGAGACCACAATAATCGGTGATAGAACCGTTCCCATCTACAAATCGACATTCCTCAAGGCGATTGGTGTAAAACCAAACCCAAAGGGTTTCAAAATCATCGAACCAACGTCTAAAGACTTTTAGACGTTCCTGAATTACATTGGCTACACTCAAGACTACAAGGCGATAGATTTCAAGAAGTCTGTTGTATCCGGACTCTGGACCGCACTCATGCACCTCATCATCAGAGGGCTGTCCAGAAAGCATGGAGGAACTAATACCTTAAGCAAGGACTGGCTCAATGTTGTCTTCAGCATCTACTTCGGACGTGAAAATGTAGTGGATCTTCCAGAAGTCTTATGGCAAGATTTTTGCAATTTTGCCATCAAAAGGAAGAGCAACGAAATTTCGAGTCCCAGCTCTGAGCTCTGAAACTTCAACAAATCTTCAAGGAGCTTTCCGAACCACTTTCGGTTAACACCATTCCTCCATAGGTATGTGTCTTAATCAAAATAATTAAGGCCTATAGGATTCCGGACCAATCCTCTTTTGGTCCAGTCAGACGTCTTCCAGACCACATGTTGGTCCTCATTCCTTCCGATTCCCTTTACTTAAAACAGCATTTAGAGACATCGGTTGTGTTTGACCCAACACAACCTGCCACAGTCTCTGTTGAGCGCATTTCGGAAGAGGCCAACCTTACTAAGTCCGAACCCAAGGTCAAGAAACCAGCCAAGCGAAAGGCTTCTCCCACAAAGCCAAAAACCAAAAAGAAAGCCAGATTCAGTGCCTCCTCTAAACAGGAAGGCACCCATGACATTCTAGTTGATTCTGGTCGTCCGCACACCCCACCTACCCATTTATCCGAGGTACCCTTCGATGTTTCAACATTACACACACACTCACGGGGAGTCTCCACACAATCCACCCTCACCTTCTCAAAAAGGTGATGCCGATGTTGAACATAGCTCCTTGTAGCCTCCTGGAACAAATCCACGTGTCACCTTTGATGATCCCATTGTATCTTCTGCACGCATACACTCCGGAACCCCTGTTTCGGACCCGAAGCATTCCGGAGATGGAGCAGTCTCTCCAACTCCGGAAGCGTCAACTGTTCTGATACCCGGAAGGCTTACAGGATGACCAGGTACTAATGATCCTCTTTGGGAAGACTTTGTCAACAGGGCCGCATCCAAGCATCCAGATCTCACCAGAGCTCAGGTGGAGTCCATGCTTATTTCAATGAGGAACAGGGCGTTTCAAAGCAACATGCCTTACATTCCAACCTCTGACGCCGATGCCGTAAACAAACTTACTTTAGAGCTGCCCTTCATTACCACTCATCAAAGTGTTTTCCATACTAATCCGGATGAAGAAATTTCCAAGGAAGTTATGCTTGATGATGAAGCGAAAAGTATTCCAGCCACAACCTTGACGACTTCAACACACTTTCAATCCAAAGCATCTGCATCCAAGTCTGCTTATGACTTCGGATCTCTATCGTCCACCACTTCGGATGCCACCCTTAACTCCAAAATGCCTGAATATGATGATGCAACTAAGTCGGGTCCTTTAACAAATGTTTCCTCTCAAGCTCGTCCGCGAAATTCGGACTCTGATTCTGAATCCTCAGCAGGTGACTACATAGACCCCTTCGCACTCCTCGAGATCCAAATGAATGTCTCGAACAACATGCAGAGAGTGGCCTTCATTGAAACCTCTATCACTGAGCTCAATACGAAGATGGATCAAAAAGTCTCCGGACATGATTCCAAGCTTGATTCCATTCTTCAATCTCTATCTCAGCAGTCTGGACCATCTGTTGCTAAGAGATGGATCACCTAATCTCTATCCGGATCACCTAATCTCTCTCCGGCTCAAACGAAGATGGATCGAAGCTCAACTGGATCACCTAATCTCTCTCCGGCTCAAACGAACAATGGAAGAAGTGGACTCCAAATATGACATTCTTGTTGATCACTATCTCAACACAATCACTTCCATGTTGAAAGTCCATGACGACTTGGTGGCTGCTACCAACGACCTTATAAAGCAGACCCACATTCGTCATGAGAAACAAATTCAAAGTCTAGAGAAGGAGATCAAACAGAAGGATGAGATGGACATGATAATTCAACAAGTCCTTATCAAACTTCTTTGCTCAACATGGGATATCGTTGATGCTCCAAACCGGAAGTTTGATGAGATGATATCCATCCTCAGTGATATGTTCAAACACCTTGCTGCTTAAGCCCCAACATCCGAAGCATATGACATCCTCACCCTTAAGCTTAACATTGGGCTTCAAAGTGTCTTCTCCAAATTTGATGATCACGAAGCGTATGACACCCTTACCCTTCAGCTTAACAGTGGCCTTCCGAGGACCACCGATGCAAGAGGGTGAGAAGGACCAAGTAAACCATGGAAACTTGTCTTGGAGTTCAAACTCCGAGATGAAGACTTGGATTCCGATGATGAAGTTTAAATCGTGTCGGGACTTCTAGGAAACTCTTCTCTTGATGATGAAGACAGTGATGAAGACAAGTATGTCACCAATGGAGTTCTAGGCGTTGAAGCTCCAAAGAAGATATTTCCAAAGGTTCTATCTGAGAAAGAGAAGAGAATATGGTCCGCAATCTCCTGGCCAACCTCTTTAACTGATGCCTTTCAAAAGGTTGTTCAAATGGCCAAGGCAAAATCCCTCCTCACCGCACAAGCCTTCCGAGCCACTCCCTCCATGTAGCCTCCCATTCTGGACCCAAAAATTGCTCCGATCTACTAGGTTTCTCCTGTTCGAATCGCTGATGAAATTCCAGAAGAACTACTTCCAAATCCCACTCTGAAATTTATGATCGATGAAAACATGAAGCTTGTCATGGAAGCTCTGAAAAGAGATAAATGGAAGAAGCCTATGACTACTGAGCAACAAGCCCTTCATTCCGAATCTCCCCTCAAGCAAAAACTTGGATTGTCGCAGGAAGAAATCAATCAGGCATTAGAGGATAGCATTTGGATCCAAGACCTAAAAGATAATACCGATCCAATGCGAGGCATCTCTCCTCTTTGTCGTGAAGGCATTCTAAAGGCTGAAGAAATAATCCCTTGCATGTACTATGACACCTCTTCCAATGATTCCGATCAGCTGGATCTTCCTCTCTCTCCATTCAACAAATTGTTAACTAAGTTTGCTCATCTTCACCCTTCAGACAATCCGCAAGTGATTATCCGGACCGAGAGAGAGGGAGAGAGAGAGAGAGAGAGAGAGAGAGAGAGAGAGAGAGAGAGACTCAAAACCTTCTACTCCAAACATGCTCAACTTCTCAAGGATGTTTGGTGAAGGAAAAGAATCACCAAGGTGGAAGGCTTCAAAAGAAAAATACTTGTGAGGTTTGAACTTAACTGCCCTCTCTTCTGTTTTCACATCCTCCGGAACTAGCCTACTCCCCGGACTGTTTCTGATGCGGACTTCCCATCCATGTCCCAAACGACATCCTCAATTTAGCTGCCTATTTTAGAGAAAATCAGAAGGATGACATAAGTATGGGAGCCTACCATGCCATTCTAAGCTTTCTACGGAACTGAACAATTTGTTGCCAAGATTGACTTTGTTCTTCCGGAAGCTGAGGTCCTTGCTGATGGTCCCATTGAAGAACAGGTTCTAGGGTTAGTCTATACCACAAGAAAAACAAACAAGAAGGACTGCTTCTAAGTCCTTGACAAACATCTAGTTCCGACCAAGGCCCTGAAGAAGTTCATATCCCGAGCATCCATGTCTAATGCTCCGGAACAAGTCAAGGCAAAGTTTGTAAGTTAGTTGGCGTGGTACACAGAGGTTCGAGAGTGGTTATTCCGAGCATACACCTTCATTAAGGAAGAAATGAACTAAGCTTGTTGGATTGCTAAGTTCACTTAGGGGAAGATTGTTGGAACCTGAAAGTCAACCTCTAGCAATCCTAAGCCCACATTCTGAAGCTCATGCATTCTGGAGTAGATGTTCCGGAGTCAATAATGGAGGAGTAGTTCGGACCAGGAAAGAAGGTGAAGAGAAGACTGAAGAGATTCCGGAGTGACTCTCACGTCCGGAATGACCACTGATCCGGAAGAACTTTATTTTGTCTTAAATTATTTGTTGTATTTGTACTTATATTGATGTAATGTTTCATAGGACTTAGTCTTTTATCTTATTTCGACAATTTGAATGTCAAAAATATTTCTTTTCTCCGGTCCTATGTAAACATTCTAGTTAATTCGTTGTAACCTTTAGTCCTATTTAAAGGAGTATTCAATACGATTCAACTACAGATCTTTCATTCAACTTTTGGCTCTTTACTTACTTCATTAAAACATTCTTCTTGTTCTTCATTTATTAACATTACTTTGATCATTTGCTCTTTCTCTTCAATTAATAACTTGATCATTTGTTGAATACATTATCTAAGACTTGACTGGTCTTTTGAGACTTGACTTGAATATTTATTAGTAAGCAAACATTGATCTTAAGCATTCACTCAAGGTTTGAGTTTTCAAACCTTGTCCCTGCGCATCGATCTTGTTCTCACAATTGACCTATCAGAAGGGTGATGAGTTATAAAACAACTCTTTGATCGATCAGATCCTCGTAACAGGTAAGTGATGAACGCAAAGATAGTAAAAAAACACAAGTATGAATTAGAATGTGTCGAATGATTAGATTACTCAATCCTCAGCAGAGCTCGACTAAGAACTTCCACTATAGAGGATTCTAGGGTTATAAAAATAAGAACGATGAATATGATGAACAATACTTTTCTAATCGTTTCTAATCAAATCGTTCTAGGATGCGTGCAAGCATCTATTTATACTAAACCCTACAAAACTCACAGATGGACAGGCCCATACCGGAGATAAACATTGGACTAGCTAACGAGCCTAATAGACGCAACACTATACTGATCCTAACAATCTCCCCTTTGCATCAATTTGGAGCAAGGCTATCATTTCTTCTTGCTTGGACCAGCAGCGAGAGCCTTCTTTACTGTGTCGAACAGACGTGTGATAAGTGCAAGGATTGTCTGTCTGAAGCGAATATACCATTGAATCATATCATCAAAGTACTTGATATCATCTGCTGTGTTCTGCTTGCATCGATGGATGATCCCTAAAACGTGTTCCAAATAGGCAGTGGTGTAGAGATGTTTGTCTGCCAAGGCAAAAAGACATTTCTGTCCTTCGTTCCTGGTAAACATGATGGAGTTTCTCTTTGGGTCAATCTTCCCCATCTGCATCATGTTGAGATCACTGGCAGAGTCAACAGGAGATATGGTGGGCTTCTTCTTGAATACGCTTGCTATCTCCTGATCCATCAGAGCAACTTCCATGACATAGCATACAAGCATCATCTTAAAGTGGTCGATGATCGGACCATATTCAACTTCATTTGTAAGAAGAATGTTGTGCAAGATAATCCAGTCATGGGGATTAAGGTTAGGAAGATCTGCATGTGAGATGGCATGTTCGGTCTTGGCAGATCCCCGTAGTACCTTGAACCGAACGTTGGTGAAGTTGCCTTCCCTGAACGGCTTTAGGACCCGAACATTGATGATTTTCTGAGTGCTCCATGTTTGGTATTGTGGTTGAGCTGCCCTCAGATAAAATTCGACTAAATCCCGATCAACTTGTGGATGAGGATAGGGGAACTCAGCAATGTTGTCAAAGGCATGAAAAACAAACGCCTTTCGGGTCAGTGGCATATCGAACTGAGAGTCGACAATGTTAGAACAATCTAAAGAGATCACAGGTTCTAGCCACAAGATACTTGGTGTTTCAATGGCTTCTTTAATCAGCTTCTCAAGAGTCCAAGGGGGAAAAAGAGTTTTCCTGCTCTCGAGAAGGTCGTGGGCTTCTTTCTGTCTTCTTTCAGCTTCTTCAGCCTCTCTAGCCACACGAGCACTGATGTCAGCCTCTTTATCTCGACCCTGTCATTTCAGAAGGTCGGCAATTGTCTCCTTTTCATCTTCATCACTCTCCTCAGCAATATTCTTGCCTTTGTCTTTCACACCGGAACCGGAGGCTTGGCCTACTGGAGGAGGTTCGGTTGTGTGAGTTGCTGAAGTAGGAGGTTGTTGAGACACTTGTTCTTTTTCTCCCCCTTGTTTCGGAATGGACACGAAATCAAGGAGCCCTTCAATTTTTCTCAATAGAGAGAGGGCAGGAGCAAGCTTCTGTGCAAGGTCACGTCTCACAGAATAATTAAGGATCGGGTCATGTGCTTCAAGGATGTTTGAGATAGCTGAGTGGACATCCGAAACACACGATCTAACCACCTCTCTTTCAGATCGAAGAGACTCAATCTCCTGTTGAGAGTTGGAGAGTTGAATACTCTTGACCTTCAGATCGGTAGTCTTCCTTGCGAGAGCATCCATGAGAGAGTTCTCAGCAGCTAAGTCTTCTTGAAGCTTGGAGAGACGCTCCTCAATGGTTGTTCTGAAAGCTGAGTTGTCGTCAGAAATTGTTTGACGAAGTGAAGCGAACGACTTCAGCTCTGATGCGACTGAGTTAGCCAGCTGATTGACAATGGGTTCCAGCTTTGTCGTGGTAGCTTCAGCGTTTTCCTGTAAAGATTTCAACAAGGAAGAAGCATCAGTGAATAGTTTATCGACTTTTTCGATCGTTGCCGCACAAGCTTTGGTGGAGGCGTCAATGGCTGCAGTGGCGGAATCAAGAGAAACTTGATGAGTTTTGGAAAAAGCATCAACAATTTTCTGAATGGCAGCTTCAGAGATTGAGGGTTGTAATGTAGAAGATGAGGCGATTAGCGAATTGATTTTATCATGTAGCTCCTTGAGATGCCTCTTAGTGACAGGAGCATCGTCATCGTCATCACTTTGAACTTGAAACGGACTGTAATAGACCGAACCAAAGGTCATGTCGTCCCCGCCAAAGAGTGGTTCTTCACTCTCTGCAGTATGAGCAGGAGAAGATGGTGGTGGTGAAGCTTGAAGCTCGGTAGTAGTAGTAGTAGGTTCGGGTTAGGTGGTGTGTTCGGTTGTTGGTGTGGGTTCGGGTGCTGAGGTGGATTTGGGTGCTTCAGTACGAACCCCTGTATCAGATACGTTGGTTCTTACATCTGCAGTGGTGGTGGTAGTTGCTTCGGTAAATATAGGTGGTGGTACTGGGAAGGAGGTGGATCTTATTTGAGTGGTGGAGGTTATGGGGGGAAAGGAAAAAGGAATTGTAACTGGTGGAGAAGAAATTGGAGAAGTAGAAATATGAATCTATGGTGTAGGCGATCGTGGTGGAGTGTTACCACATTGAGATCCATCAGAATCAGAACCCGCTTCCTCACATTCGCTTGAGGACGAAGCGATGATTAGCTTTCGACTTGGTTGGGTTTTTTGCTTCTTTATAGGAGGGGATTGGGCGGCTCTGGTGGTTTTCCTCTTCTTGGGAGATGGGCCTTTTGCTCCCTTTGCAACCTTCTTGCCCTTATCAGCCTTCTTTCCTCTGGGGGTAGGCTTGTCGGCATCATGAATCGACTTGAGCATCTCTGGAGTAAGATCTCTCGGACCAGACCGTCAGAACTCCTTGTACGTTTGAATGATCCGTCTGTCAGCAGGAACATCACCATACATTGTTTCAGAGATAGACCCGTTGAAAGGAAATTTTGATGCGTCAGAAACAATGATCTTCGTGGTATGGAAAGTACCAATCGAAGACATTGGAGCACCAGCGACAATGGGGACGTGGTACTTGTCCATCACCCATTTCGTGACAAGAGTCCAGAATTGGGCATATGAAATCTCTGAATGTCGAGAGGTGGAAGAAAGACTTTGAATGAGTTGTTTCCATAGGACTGACCCGTAGTCCATGTTGATCCCATTGTAGATCCCGTACATGATTGATAAGAACAGACGACTTGCCTCATCTGATCCAGCACTTCTTTCAGACAAAACCTTGAAAAGAACAGTAAACATCCTATTCCACTGAGGGGGCAGGCACGATTTCTTGAATCTCGTGACCGTTGTGAGCACCTCAGTGTACCCCATGTTGTAGAACATGTTGAACAGATGACCCATCGGAACGGTTTCAGGATTAACCCTCGATGAATTAGGTTCAAACCCTAACAGCGTACAAAACCATTGCTTAGAAATCGACGCCTTGTGCTCGAAGACATCGAAGAAAATCCTGTCGACGACCTTGTCGTAGTGAGCTGTGGAAAGAATTTGTGACAGGAACTCCATGGGAAAAGCTTCAGCTCTGGAAAGAGCAGGAGCGATTGGCGAGTATTTCAGGCATTCGATGATGGGAAACATGAACGCGTCGTATGCCTGAGGAGTAAGATCAATGATCAAACTCTGCTGGGGACGAATAGGCAAGATATGAGAAGTTGCGTGAACTGATGAAGAATCTGCCATTGTTGTGATGAAGATGGGAGAGATGAGGAAAAGTAGAGGTTGAAGGATTTTCTAGCTCTCTGGAAATATAGGTGCAGTAAAGAGGTAAACGGTGGTTTACATTGCCTTTTATACTGTGGGTAAAGGAGAGAGAAGAATCTTTCCCAAATCTTCCATTGAAAAACGAAGAGTTTTTCGGAGGCGATTGACGCGTGACAATTGGTGTTGCCGATGATTACGCAGGAGAGAGAGTGCCAGTCCCTAATTACACGTCTTCCCATCAGGCGCCATTTGGAGATGAAACGGTTCCAATTCGCACGCTTTACCTTCTTGCGCCGTCGGAAATCAAATCGATTAGACTCCCGCTTGAGTCATCTTTTTGTAGCTTATCCCTTTAGAGTTTAACGGCATCTTTTAAAATAAAATCGCCCACGTGGATCAATATCAACCACAACCTTTTTATAACAACCAATCCGATTAAAATGTCTTGAAATTAATGAAACCAGAATTTTGGAAAATCAAAAAGATTTTCGTGCTGAGTGTGTAAAAGAAGAAGAAATAAAGCAACACTTTTGAGGGATTAGGTGATGTCAATAAAGACACGAAACAATAGATCCCGGGCACGAATCTCTTCCTTCAAAGTCAAGAGAGACCTTAAAGTTTTTGTGTGGTTTCCCGTTGAATAACGATCAGACACTTACTAAGAAGTGTTGAAAGGCTTCTTTTAATTAGGCTTATGAGGGTGGCTTTCGTTTCGATTCATAATTCCTGATCTTGATATAAGGTAGAAATCGAACGAAGTACTTGTGAGACCAATGTAGTCTGTTGAACAAGTAGGTTGGAGAGAATTTAAGTGGCAAGGTAAACTAATGTATGCGAAATCTCAAAAAAAAAATTAAAACTGCATCCCAAGGGAAGAAATGTTATTGGATTTAACAATTTCATAGGAATCACTTAAAAGAAAAATAGAGATTTCATGTTGTACCCCCATGGATAAGTTCGTCAATTCATTAGTGAAAGCTAGAGCAAGTTAATTGTTCACCGTCAATGCATAGTATGTATTGAATTGTGGGTTTCACTTAGCACGTAGTGACACGAAGCTAAGAACATGAACACAGAAATTGTGCAACCATAAACCTCAGTGGTAATGTCTGAGAGTCTCAAGGGTTACGTTTGTGAAACGAATGAGATGGAGAAAAAGTAATGTAGATGGTGTAAAGAGACCAAAGTACCTCTGCTGTGAAAAATAAGGACTAACCAGAAAACTCTTATCTCATGTTAGAAGAGAGTTAGGTAGCTCATGATTAGAATAAATATGTGAGCCTAATTGGGAAGACAAAGTTTGTTTATACCAAGTCAATAAGGCTATTATTCAGAATCAGGTGAGGCTTTGGACACGTGCAACAGCATGCTTCTAGGGACACTTAGCTAGTGAATTGATTTACCCACAAAGAGATATACAAAAAGATAAGAGCCAAAAGTAAAATAAAATAAAGAAAAAAAATAAAAAAAAAAATAATTTTTGAATTTTTTGATAAAAAGGAAAATAAGACATAAAAAAAATCAATACAAAAAATTGTTGGAACTGAACCCGAGCGTTCGGTTTATTTCGGTTGAGAAAATTTTGGAACCGAACCTGAGCGTTCGGTCTATTTCGGGTGAGAAAAATTGTGGAACCGAACCCGAACGTTCGGTCTATTTCAGTTACAAAAAAAAAAGTTTGAAAAAGAAAAGAACTTTGACAATAAGATAAACGAATTTGGAAAAATAATACAAAAGATTTACAACCAAAGAAACTACCTTTGAGTGATAAGCGAAGATCAAAAGATACAACCGAACCCGAGCGTTCGGTTCATTTTGGTACACCAGAACAAGACCCGAACCCGAGCGTTCGGTTCATTTCGGCATACATGAGACCCGAACCCGAACGTTTGGTCTATTTCGCTTCTTACTTTTGATCTGGAGAGGTAATTTTTGGTACTGACTCCGATTCCATCATTCCTAGCCCTTGTAGAATTTTGTTGAAAGAAGCTTCAGGAAGAGCTTTGGTGAAGATGTCAGCAAGCTGATCAGTGGTTCGAACAAAATGAATTTCGACGTTTCCATCTTCCACATGATCATTAATAAAGTGATCCCTCAGTGCTATGTTGTCACACCCCAAAACCACGAACGGCGGAAACGTTCAAGGGTGGAGGACGTCATGTATAGTATCACAACAGTGTAATATAATAAACAAGCAACAATATCATCCATTGCATTATAAGTAGAGTTTCAATACATGTGTGTTCTTTCATAATGTACAACAATAAAATGAATAATCAAAATAAGGCGAGTCTTGTCTGTGCTCCATCTTCTCAAAAACCTGACCATCGCACCTGTCTAACTGATGACCTGAGAATACAAGTTATTTTGAAAGCGAGTATCAGCTTTAAGTTGGTGAATTCATAAGTATTTATTTGATATTGTCCTATTTTAGAATGTTGTTAAGAATGTCGTATAAATCCTTAAATAGAACAGTTGATATAAGTATGAAATGTGGTCTTCTACCAAGACCCGAATGTTTTGTTATGACAGAGTAAAATGATAGTTTTTCCTTTCTATCGACTAGTACTAAGAGTATTTAGTCTAACTCATCGTTTATGTGAATATCTCACAAAATAAAGTAAAATAGGAAAATGATTTGATAGTCTTCTACCAAGACCTAAACGTTCTGTAAGTAAAATGATGGTTTTTCCTTTCTATCGACTAGTACTAAGAGTACTTAGTCTAACTCATCGTTTATGTGAATATCTCACAAAATAAAGTAAAATAGGAAAAGGATATGATAGTCTTCTACCAAGACCCTAATGTTCTGTTATGACTAAGTAGTCTTCTACCAAGACCCGAATGTTCTGTTATGACTAAGTAGTCTTCTACCAAGACCCGAATGTTCTGTTATGACTAAGTAGTCTTCTACCAAGACCCAAATGTTCTGTTATGACTAAGTAGTCTTCTACCATGACCCGAATGTTCTGTTATGACTAAGTAGTCTTTTACCAAGTCCCGAATGTTTTGTAAGTAATATGATGGCTTTTCCTTTCTATTGACTAGTACTAGAGTACTTAGTCTAACTCCTCGTTTATGTGAAAGTATCACAAAATAAAATAAACAGGAAAAATATAATCATGTAAGTGTTATTGTCTTGGGTTACCAGGACAAACACGACATCGCCGAAACGAAAGATAGACCCTATGGACATCCGAAGAGTGTCCCCTCATCCTCTGTAGCGGCAGCAGGGTGGAGGGAGGGTTAGTCCCGATATCGATCTCTTAAAACAGATCGCTAACCTAATGATCCTCCGAAGATTCACATCTCATCCACTGTTGCAACAGTGGACAGAGGGATGGTTAGTCCCGTCACTGACTACTAAATAAGTGACAACCTTAGACATCCGTAGACGTTCATCGACCACTGGTGCTAATCAGTGGGATTCGGAATGGTAAGTCCCGCCGAATTATCCCATTGAACTGGGGTAGGAAAGATAATTTACACAGTAAATACTAATAAATCATCCTCGTAGTTCTAAGTACAAGTATCCAGGTAAGTAAATACAGGATAATGCACCTAAGTAACAGTTTTCCTGTATGGTATTCATGTAAGTGTGTTCAAATAACAGGTAAGTATATGTAAACATATTCATGTATCAGGTAATCATAAGTAAGTGTACTCACGTATCATGTAAGGTATTGGTATAGACTCATGAATGAACTGACTCTTGTGTGATTCCTTGTAATAGTAATAATGTTTGATATCTTCTATCTATCCCTATGATAGCTAACTGGAAGGTAATTGGTTGTTTACATAGGTTTATGCACTCTTGCTACCCAAGAGTATTGGAAACTAAATGAAGGGTGAAAACTATAATCTCTAACATATATATGAACATATGCGCATAAGTATAGTTTGATTCAAGAAGGTAAAATAATGGTTTTGCAAGATATCTAGGAGTTTTGAACAATAATTAAGAATGACTTGATGTCATTTTAATAAATATTTCAAAACTAATACTTTTGTTATCAAGGTATTTTAAGATAGAAAACCACTTCATGTGTCACCTTTTGAAATACGTGAAATCTACAGAGTGAAAACACAGTTATAAAATACATAAGATTGATTTAATAACATACTGTTTTCTACTTGTATCCCCCCCCCCATTAAAACATTTAAAATCACTTAACACTACTAGAAAAAAGGCCTTTTACGACGCGCAAAACACGACGCTCTTTGATTTATGTTACGCATTAGAGAGTGACATTAAAAAAGTGTCATCTCTTCAAAAATTTTAAGGATTTAGGTCGCGCATTACTGAGTGCCCTTAAATTAGTGTCTCATGTAAAAATACTAAAAACACGGAGGACACCTATAATAAAACAGGCGTCCTCTACAAATGTCGCTTTATAATTTTAATAAACGCGCGTTTCTGGGACTCCTTGATAGGTAAGGGGGAAACTAAATCCCCCAAAATTTTGAACACCCGCTTCCTCTTCCTCTCTACTCTCTACACCCGCCAAAATCGACTTCATTCTCTCCCTTCTTTCTCTCTACAAACCCCTTCCTCTCCGATCGACTTTCACTTCCTTCTATGTGCAAACCCTAATCAAACATAACACATTTGAAATAGTAATATCTTCTTTCACAAAATAGAAGATTGATCGAAGAATGATTTTCTTTTGATGAATCGGACATCACCAACAACAATAGCTTCCATCACAATTTGTGTTTGCTTTCAGACTCCACCGTTACAACATCGCACCACAACACCAACCCTGAGCCACCACCACACTGCCTTCGCAACAACCCAGAACCACCACTATACCACTACTGTTGCCTATTTCATCTACGTAGTATGCCTATTTCAAAGGTAATTCTTCCTTTTTCAACCATAGTTACCTGCTTCATGTCCTACTAGTCCTTCTTTTTAGACAATTTTTTGTGCCTTTTTACCCTCTCTCATATATTTTCATGGAATTGTTAATATTTTATGATATAAGTACCTGATTTTTTTATGCACACTAGGTGTTTGACTAAATGTTTGAACCAAAAGGGGATTGTCCAAAGATTAATGAATAAGGTTCAAAGCAACCTGCCACAGTGACAACCTCACAGGTAAATAAAAATTTATGTATTCCTATTAAATTCAATTTACTATTATTATACATACACATGAGTAGTAATCAGCCAATTGTGTTTTGATAATGATAAAAAAAAATCAATTTAGTGTTTAGGAGTTGGAATTTAATTTATGTAATAGGAATTGAATCTCATTTACTTACAATTTCTAAACTGATTTGATTCCCTTTACTATCTCAATATGAGAATCCAACAATACGGTCACAATTGTGATTTGTTACTGTAGAGTTGCTGACTAAAACCTGTGTCCAAACTCTAGAAGGTCACACACACAATGTTTATGTTGTATGTTTCCATCCCGAGCTTCCAATAATAATGACAGGTTCAGAAGATGGTACTGTCCGTATATGGCATTCAACCACTTACAGGTGAGCTCTTGTTTTTTTACCTTTAAGGGTGTGTTTGTTTTGTAGATTCTAAAAGAATCGGAATGCTAGATTCCATTCCATGGTGTGTTTGGTTTCCAAATGGATGGAATTCAATTTTTGTTGGATTCCTTCAAATTCCATGTTTGATGGATGGAAGGAATTCAATTTCTTTCTTCATTTCCTATCAAAAGACCAAAATACCCTCGTTATACATATGTTAAAAATGTAAACTTTTTGACTTTATGCCACTCTTTTTTTTTATTCAGACTTGAGAACACCTTGAACTATGGACTTAAAAGGGTTTGGGCTGTTGGATACATGAAAGGTTCACGTCGGTAAGTTTGTATAGCACTTTTTGTTTTTTGTTTTGTGGGTCTTGAATCTTGATGCTTCTTCATTCATCTGGATTTATTTTAATTACTGTTTTTATAGGATTGTTATTGGCTATGATGAAGGAACCATAATGGTGAAAATTGGACGTGAAGACCCTGTAGCCAGCATGGACAATAGTGGAAAAATTATATGGGATAAACATAATGAAATTCAAACTATTAACATCAAGAGTGTGGGAGCTGATCATGAGGTTTGGACTTTAAAGCCCATATACATGTTATGTTATGTTAACAATGAATTGGGGGAAAAAAATCTATTTTTTATTCAGGTTTCTGATGGAGAGAGGCTGCCTTTAGCAGTTAAAGAACTGGGAACATGTGATCTTTATCCACAAGTGAGTTATGCTTGTTCCTACCTTCCTTTAAACTGAAAATAGTCAACCATATGGACTTTGACTTTTCTATTTTTCCACAGAGCTTGAAGCACAACCCAAATAGGAGGTATGTTGTTGTCTGTGGTGATGGTGAATACATCATATACACAGCTTTGGCATGAAGTACTGGTTGGTAAAAAATTCGTGGGGTGCAAGAAAGTATCACCCGAAAAACGATGGGCCAAAGGTAATATCTGTTGTTATATTGACTATTTTGCCCTTATTGTTTTTTATGGATCTGATTTATTTTTTTTTACAATTACAGGTTTCGTTTTTTAGTGATGATGAAGAGACTACCAGCACACCAAAAGCAGATGCTCTTTTTATTCCAAGGGAGAATCCAAGAGCTCTAGTTATTCGCCCTCTTAAACAATGGCCTGGCAAATCATCTGCTGAAAAATTAAAAAACGCATCTTCTCCAGCACAAACAAACGGTAAACTAATTTTCTGCTGCTACCTTAAAAATAAAAATAATCATTTTTTATCTCATTTTTTTTTATTTGAATTCAGGTGATTACACTGGGTTTGCTTCTTCCCCTCCTTTAAATGGTCGCTCTACGGAAAACGGTAACAGTAAGATCATTTCTTTTACTACAATTTGAATATTTGGAACTCAATTCCATACTAATATCAAAATCTTTGATTACAGGAAACCATTCTGAAAACCGAACCCTAAAGGAACAAACACCAATCAAAACCCCCCAAAAACAAAACGGAGGATGTGATGGTGGCGAGATGGAAGATAGCTTTGAGTTTATCGTTAAAAACAAAGGCATCAACACCGAGGTGGCTTGCCCATATCAGGCAACAGATGGAACTTGCAACACCAAGGAAGAAGCTGTCCATGCTGCCACCATTACTGGGTATGAAAAAGTGCCAGCCAACAGTGAATCTACATTGTTACAGGCAGTCGCTAATCAACCCGTATCAGTTGCCATTGATGCCAGTGGCTTGGGTTTCCAGTTCTATTCAGGTGGCGTGTTTACTGGGGATTTTGGAACTGATCTTGACCATGGTGTTACAAGCTTGTTGAATCAAATGGAGTTATATGTGGTTGTGTATATACTTGCAATCTTAGGCTTGGATAATCTACAAGGAATCATGTTGGATCAAGGCAGCTGTATTGATACCTGTTGTACTTTTTGCAGGAAGGTAATTAAACTTTATTATTATTATTATTATTATTATTACTATTAATTACAAGTGTAACATGTTTTAAGTAAATTTTCATTCCTTCTACAGCCCTATTACAAATGATACGTGGCTCTGCAGTTCTTTAAGTTGTCACCAGAAGAATCATCAAAGGATCCATTATATCTTTTGAGGGACATGTCCAATAATGATAACAAAAACTAAAATCAAGTAAAAATGTTTGCTAAAATGCTTGTAATTTTATTATATATTTGTCTTATATAGGGATGCCATGGGATACAAAAGGGGACATTTTGTTTTAATTGCAAAAATAATCATTTCTGCACTAGGCTACTTGATGCTGGGAACTTTTATTTATGTGCTTATCGTTGATGGATCTACATTCAATGCCAACGTATTATCAAGGTACCATTTAAAATTTCCCTTTTATTTAATTTATGTAAAAAAGTGTAATAGTAAATGCTCATACATAGTTGTAAATGCTCACACATGCATGATAGCAACAACAACCGATTTCTATTTTTGTATTGTCATTGTAGCAGTAAGTCTTTGTTTATTATATACTTTCCAACTATAGTGAAAAGGGGATTTTTCGACTTTTGTTATAAGAATAATGTTTGATTGCTTCTTTTGATCAGGTGTGGATTGCATATAAGGAATCAAGGTGGATAAGTGCTTTCTTTTGGATACTTTCACTTCTATCTTTTTGGAGGGTAAGCATATATAGAAACTAGCTCACTTTCCTTTTTTCACTCTCTTAAGTATATAACTATATATGGGATGCTGTTTGGATTTACAACTGAAGGAATCATGGTATATTTCCAGGACCCTGAAATCATTTACATTGTCTTATTTTCTCAAAATATTAATTTTTTATGTTGCTTCCAAATACAAGGTATGAAAAGCTGCAACGGTGGGATGATGCCCTTAAAGCATACACTGCAAAATATGCTCAAGCAACAAGTCAACGTCTTATCTTGGATGCTACACTAGGTATTATTCAAATATACCATGCCATGGTGTTATAGTATTTATATTATTATCATTTCAAGGTAATTAATTAAAATATTTGTTCATTCTTATGACGAATGAGGAGTCAGTGACAGATGGGTATATATTATATAATCAAAACACTATAATTATAAATATTTTTTTTACTATAAATAAATTATTTGAGTTAAAATGGCATGAATGATTTCAGGTAAATGGGGATGGTAATTCTGAAAATGGCTCCCATATATGTGAACAATATCCATTTTCAGTAAATGAGAAGGTTGTTATTTTTATTTATTTCACTTTTGTTTTCTATGTGAAGATATACTGACAAAAAATACATTACATGACATGATATGTTGGTTGAGTAGCTTTACGTGTTCTAATGGGTGGTGTTAGATGGAATTGTGATGATATACTCTCTAGTTTATATGATCAAAGATTGTCATTGTGAATATCATTGTTGATAGCTTTACAGATAATATTTACCATTTGTATGCGGGTATTCTTGTCATTGTGTTTGTCATTGTTGATATTAGGTAATTCATATTGTAGTGTATTTATTCCAAATCCCAAATTCTTTGGATGGAGAAAAGGGTAATTTCGTCTTTTACAACTAACATTCCAAGTTTGATTCTTCTAATAATTGTATTAACATATTAATTTTTTGACTTTTATTTGATCAGGTCACAAGAATTATCGGAGCAGGGGTTCAATATTAGTCTTAAAGAAGTATGAAAGGCAAGATTCAACTCTACTTAGTTGGAATTTGATGTTTATCATCTTTGTGTATATCTTTTTAGTTTGTATAGCATTACATTGCATAAGTTGTCCCTTAATAGCAATTTAGTATTATGTTATATAGTTAGGGGAAACCTCTTAATAACAACGTACAATTAGATCCCCTTAATATAAATGTACTATAATTTTTTGACATGATGTTTTTGGTATATATTTGTTTACATATGGAACGATTATTTGTATGACATTAAATTTATGCAATGGATTCTATTTTTGTATATGATATTTTATTATCTATTATCTATTATTAAACATTAAATACAAATTTAATTTGAAAATAAGCAAATCTATAAATAATATTTTTTTAAACATTTAAAATTATGATACGCAAAAATGTGTGTCATCTTCATTTATGACATGACCTTTCTTGACAGGGGCTTCCTTGATACGCATTGCGTGTCATAAACACGCGCGTCATAAGGTTACGACACGCATATGCGTGTCGTCTTCCTTTATGACAGGGCCTTCCTTGATACGCATTGCGTGTCATAACCGCGCGTCGTAAATGCGCGTCATAAATGTGCGTCGTAAATGCGCGTCGTCTCTCTTTATGACAGGGCCTTCCTTGACACGCATTTGCGCGTCGTCTGAGCGTTTTACGACGCGCAATGAGCGTCGTAAAAGGCCTTTTTTCTAGTAGTGTAAAACATTGATTAAGGGGTATGAACTCACCTGTAGTTGGTGATTGGGATGAACTGAATGGTATAGGATTGCTAGATGTCAAGTGAGCACTTGTACACACACTACGATCCTAATGAACATATAATCACACATATATGCATTCAATTAGTCTTAAATCACTAAATGATAAAGTTAAGACATCCTAGACATAATAAACACTTTATATAAGTGTTTTAAGCCCTAAGGATTGCATCTAAGCTATTATGGGACAAGGTACCTGTGTTTAGGGTTCCAAAGGACCCCATATATGAGTTTACTCCTCATATACTAACACACATGGAGTTTACGGTTGTAAACTCTTGAGTTTACGGCCGTAAACTCCCAACCATGGGGTATTTGTGTGTTTTGAAGTCCCAAATGCTTTCTAGAATTATTCTAACTTGGTGGTTCAATCCTTGAAGGGGTTTAAGGTCTAGAAATACTCCAATTAGGAGTTTACAGCCCCAAGGCCATTCCCCTTGGAGTTTACGGCCGTAAACTCCCTTGGGGTGTTGTTTTTGTTGTTTTCAAGCCTCATGCATTTGAAGGATAGGTTCTAGTCAATTGTTTAAAGCTAATGAGGACCCTAGGCACACTTTGGTGCCTTTGTTTGGTGTTTACGGCCTAGGAGCATTTCCAAGGCCGTAAACTCACTTCAAGAGGTGATTTTGATGCTTTCAAGTCCCTTGCACATGTGGTATAGGTTCTAGGCTTTTATTCCAAGCATATGAAGGCATTAGGCACACTTTGGTGCCCCTTTTAGGAGTTTACGGCCCAAGAACCATGTCTTGGCCGTAAACTCACTTTGTTAAGTGATTCTTATGTGTTTAAGGTCTTAGATTAAATGGGAAACAATTCTATGTAAAGCTCTAGGGCTTTAGGTGTATTAATAATACCCTTTGGTCCATATCCATGGAGTTTACGGCCTAAGATTGCTCTTGGGCCGTGAACTCCCATGTGTTTGTGTTGTTTGATTGTTTTCTTGTCCTTAATACACCTACAATTCAGTCTAAGGCAGTAGCATAACATAAGGAACAAGCTAGGCTCGGTTTCGGGAGTTTACCGCCCAAGAACACCTTGGGGAGTAAACTCCTAGATCTAATGATTTAGCCATCTAAATCATGTTATAAGCACCTAATAAGCATTCTAACATTACTAGAAAGAGTTACTCACGTTTTGGTATAAAAACCCGAAGATCCGTGAGAGAGAAAATGGCTTTTCTCTAGTTGGAAATGTGAATAATGAATGAATTTGGTTCAGAATTCTATTTATATTCCTGAGATATTTTGGCAGAAAATATTTTTATTCCTGAAATGATCTCTAATATAATAGAGTGTTGGAATAACAGTGTTGCACAAAACCCTAGTGCACCCACTCTCCTGATATTTCCTGAAGTGTAAACCCTGAATTACTCAAACTTACGCGAAAAGTCTGAAAATTAACTGTGACTGCTATAACTTCTATTGGCTTGATATGGTTTGTTCAGAATGGAAATTTCGGGTTGTCACATCATCCGCCCGTTAGAAGGAATTTTGTCCCGAAATTAGAATTTAGATAAGGAAGTAGGTATAAATGATCGAGTCGTTAGGTGAAAACTTCCTAATCGATTTGCTCTCGCGCCCCCAAGTGAAATCGGGTTCTCAGTTGGTATTCCAACGAACCTTCACTAACGGGCGACAGCGTTGCTTCGTCCACTTGGCCACTCGGTCGAGGGCCACTACGGTTCTAATACGAAGGCAAGGATCTCGTAAATCTCGATCTCGTCGATAGGGATTACGAAAGTCCTAATGGAAGGATATTGTTTCATGTTCGAGACGCGAAGGGGAAAATGTACGTTACTGAGTTCGCGGAGTAGGTCTAGTTTGTGAAACGCAGGACCGATTCTGGTAAGAATCTCAGAGGTCCTAACTATATTGGATTTTAGCTTTCCACGCTTTACGAAGCATATTAAGCCATTCCCAGAGTGAGGTTTCCTAAAGAATTTGGTCTCTCACTTGGAATTCCAAATGTTCTTTCTCTCGCTTACTTCCCAGTCAAGGGCCATCCCTTGCTGGGTCAAAGTCGAAAGGGTTCCTGAAGTTTACGGGTAGTTCCGAATGAACTATGATAGTAGGTCTGTAAGACCTAGAATTTGGCGAATTTTTCCGTCGGTGACTACGGTCCCGACAAATTCCCAACGGTTTTGGATAATTTGACAGAGTACTCAAGAATTCTCACAACACTAAAAGTGTGTCTCAGGAATTTTGTCTCTAAATTCCAAAACTCTTGTTCAGAGAACTTTGTGGAAAGTATTGTTGGATTAATGTCTAAGTCCATAACTATAATTGGTAAGACTTGACCCGACCCGGCATGGTCCATTTGGGTTGCATGGCATCATGCACTTGGATAGACTAAATGAGAGAAATAAGACACTTATGGTTATTAATATATTATAAGTTCTAGTATATTAATAATAAAGATAATGAGATTATTTAATTAGTATTGATCAAGAATTAATCTAGGATTAATTAAGTGATCAAAAGAAGACTAATTAAATATATGGGTTGATTGTGTAAATCATCCATACTTGTATAGTGGGCTTATGCTCCATGGATAATCAAGTTGGGCTAAAACCCATAAGATGGTTCATGGATGCTCCATGGTGTATTTGAACCCATGGATCCAAGGAAATGGAAAGCCATGACAATTAAGAGTTTACCCTAATTGTAACACTATATAAAGATCACATTCTTGGGAAAAATCGGCCACAAGAGAGAGTAAGAAAGGGCTAGCCGATTTTGATAAGTGTAGAATTCTCTCAAGTCATTCCATGTGTATTTGGTGTTGTGTGAACCATTTGAGGTGTCACACTTGGGGCACTAGGCACTCAAGCTTCATGAAGACTTTCTACACCAAAGAGGTATGTATTCTATCTTGCTATAGTCATTGCTTTGTATGCTAGATTAGGATAATACCTTGGAAGTTCTTATTTGCATGTATAATAGAGAAAACATAGATCCAAGGTATTTAGGGTTGCATGTACACTTAGGAGTGTTAGAATGCTCAAAACCCAACAGTGGTATCAGAGCCTAGGCTTGTTTTCTTGTTATACTTGCAAAAGAAGCTGGAAAATCGAGTTTTGATGCTGTCTGCCCACCAGACTCGCCGAGTCCATGAATGGACTCGCCGAGTCCAAGGCAAAATGCATCCAACTCGCCAAGTTGGTTGATGCCACTCGCCGAGTAGGAGCCCCAGACAGCATATATTCGAGGTTTTTGGCTAGAAATGGACTAGGAACATTACCCTACGTTGTTTTTGAACTTATAAACTTGTTTTTGGTGTGGTAATGTTCATGCTAATCCATTTTCAAAGATAATTGTCAATAGATTCATGTTTTGTATTAGTTTAAGGTTTAGACTAATTACATGAAAAAGTTTGATTTGAATTATCTTGTTCTTATGAGTTGCTTAGATTAATAGAAATGTTGAGTGAAATAGTTGTTTTCAATCCATTTTAATCTAAGAGTTGAGTACAAAATGTGTTTGTGTAACTTGTCCTCAAGTTACATGAAGAGTCACATTAAAGACTCATAAAATTCATAAGAGTTGGCAATGGTTACAAAATGAAGAGTCTTGTGTCATTGAATAATTTTTTATGACTCCATAACTTGTCCTCAAGTAATGAAAGTTCAAGAGTCACTTCATTAAAGGAAAATATGTAACCATAATTAAATCCATAAGTTATAAAATAAAGAAAAAGTTAGTTCTTTTATTAGTTTAAAGTCTTCCATAACTTGTCCTCAAGTTATGGAACTTGAAGAGTTTTTGGATTAAAACTACTTTAAACACATAAGTTATGGAATTAATTAGTTTTGAATAGTTTCAAAACTTGCCCTCAAGTTTTGGAATTTGAAAAAGTTTTCAAGTATGAATACTTTAATTCCAAGTTAGCGCTTAGAATTTTAAAAGTTAAAATTCAACCCTTATACTTTATAATATTATAAGTTAATAATATATATATGTATAAGAGTAAAGTCAGTCTTACCGCTAGTACGCCTCATTCACGAAGCCGGTCTATAAGGTGGGTATAAGGTTGTTGCCTATAAAATGGCAACTTAATGGGTGTCCACTCTCACCCACCGCTTGCTTGACTGGTGGATGGTCGTTAGCCGAACGGGTTTGACAGGACTAGAATTCTCCCTTCATTAAAAGTATTAATGATAATACTAAGTAACTAAACTCTTAATAATACCCAATCTTAGTTACTTAGGAAAAATGTGAATAAGGTGCTAATCCATGAAATTACACTTTGCACTTTGTTTAAGTCGTTAGTGGAGCGTGTGTGGTTAACCGGCACACTAACTTGGACTTAACAAGGTAGGTAAAGGGTGACTTAATATTTATCATAGTATCGATGGAGCGTGTGTGGTTAACCGGCACATCGATTGAGGGGTAATTTATTAAGGGTACCAAGTGATTTGCATGGTTACTTCACACCTTGTTTTGTGATCCTCGGCATCCCAGTCACAAAACCTGAAGGGCACACTCGAGATTGAAACATGCCTTTGAAAAGCTCAATGAATCTCAAAGATCTAGGAGTTTCAAAACCAATTAAAACCTAATAATACATTTCATTTATCTTGGTGGAAATTGGTGAATCGTCATTCACCTACCTTCAAATATTTTATAGCTTGGATTACGGCATACCTCTTCTAAGTTATAAAATAGTTTGTTGGGTCCTAGCCTTAATATTTCATATTGGGTGTTATATTAAGGACTTAAGATCAACTATCTTGAATATCTCCCAAAAGATGTCTGTAATAGACACCTATGGTCTTCCCAAATCTCTTGAAACAAGCTTTCCTAAATGAAGATGATGTCTCATGGATATCATACTTCTTTCTCCTCCTCCAATTATTCTCCCTAACCCACAAGTTTTTGAAAAGTTTAAGGTCACTCAGGCCCTATTGGCAAGGCAAGGTCTAGGTGTGAACACATCTTGGAGATGTAGTCACATATTGACAAGCCGGGAGAGTTGGGTGTCAAAGTCTTAAGAAAGTTGGTGGTTCAATCACTTTCTAAGTCACATAGTGAGTTCTTTTGGAACACCTATGAAACCGACTATGACAAGACCCTTAATGATCTTTGCTAAGATCAACTTCCTAAAACCTTATGGACATTGACAATGATGACATTGGATATCTAGTAAAGCTCTCTCTTCCCGATGGAAAGGGATCGGCCATAGTCAACTCGGTTGACCAAATGGTAAAGAGAAAAGCTAAGTCTGTGATATTCTCGTGTACCATTATCAAAGGGTCCGTATGTTTATATTGCCAAAGAAAGGGGCATTGGTTGCGAAGCTGCCAAATTTACCTAAGGATGTTAAAGTCAATAAGTCTGATTCTACTTCAGGTAAATTCCACTATCTAACTCTGTTAAGTTTCTATTCTGAGATTCTTGATACAAGATGTGACTGGGTCACATGGTGATGTTTTAAGAATCAAAGAAAAGTGAAGAAACTTAAAGAAAGAATATGCTGAATCTGATCGCATAGATGGATTTCTATTGCATAGTTTGAAAAATCGGATTCTTGAGCTACTTCTTAGGAGTTATGATATATTGCTTAGGAATAGATAACAACAAGTTTTCATGTGCTTATGGATTGTAAGGATAAGTTTTTTTTCCGCAAAGTTTTAAAATAAAAGAAAAATTTTTGATTTTATTTATTTTAAAAATATCCTTACAATGGCATTTGAGGAAAAAAATTGTTGCTTATGTGATTCCATTAAGAGCAAAAGTGGAAATATGAAATTGATTCTTTCATTTGTGGTAATGTCTAGGTTACCAAATAAGGAAAGATTCTCATCACCCAAGTTTCAATTGGACCGAAACTTGGAATCATGCAAGTTATATAGCATGATGAATGAGAACTTTCAAGTTTTGGAAAATTAAGACTAATTACTTGTTCACATGGATGTGTGAGTCAAGTAATGGACTAAGGGATCGAGTACATAGTCTTGTGCACTGGTCAAGTCCACCACAAAAGATTGATAAGACTATTCGTCATGATTTACTAAAGCATAGTAAATATGATTATACTTACAAGCTTAAGTGTAACTCTGAGACATTGGAAAAGGTTCCAATGTATGGCAGAGCGAATAAGAAGAATCAATTTAGGCAGAAGGATAAAAGTTTCTCAAATCTGAAAAGATGGGAGAGTACTTTAGTATCAGTTTTGTGATCATCTTAATGATTAAGAAACCATATCAAAATTAGTTCTCTAAGGAAGTCTTAGTGTATTCTTATGATTAAGAAGAGGGATCCTGAATTGTTGAAATGGTTAAATCAAGAAGATGAGTCATACTTCGTTCCAATACAAGTCTTAGAGTCATACTCCAAGATTGTAACTTGAGTGACATGTCTCAAAAGAAGGTTTAAAACACTTGTCAAATGTAAGAGTAAAAAGTTTTCTACTCTTGTACATTTGAAATTGGTAAGTTGTGATGTTTTGGATAAAACAAAGACCAACTTAGGCCAATCGGGTAAAGTGTTTTTCTTGATTAGAATCCGCACTATCTCTTGGATATTTGACAAGGGAGTCCTTTAGGTCAAGAGGACAGTGGGAGTCTTAAAGGTCTTGAAAGTCTCAAGAACTAATCAAGAATAAAACCTGAAGTTCTTCACTAGCACACGACTTGAGCTTTATAACCTATCGTGTTGACTTATTCTGTGCCCATTCCAGTTAAAGTTGGCTTTGCATATGAGTTCTTAGAGTTCTCAATTGGTTGCACAACAACTTGGAAGCAATGGTAGGCCCTTGAGCTGCCAGGTGGCAAGAAGTTAAGATTGAGTTCGGTCCATATGAGTTTGGAGTTGTCATTATCCTTGTCTTGTGACTATGGTTTTGACAATTCACATGGATAAGAACACATACACCAGTAAATCTAAGTGTCATAAGGTTTCTCTCCGATTCATGAAAATGATGGTGAGGAAACACATTCACTAAGTAGATTTTAGCTAGATAGCAATTGTTATATTTTCATTCTCAAAGTCGTTAGTGGAGCGCGTGTGGTTAACCGGCACACTAACATGGACTTGTGAGAAGTGGCAAAAAGGTCTAACCATTATGATTACGGCATACCTCTTCATAATTGTTTAGACTCACAAGTGTGCTATCTAAGGGAAGGTGTATGATTTTGATAAAGTCTTATCAAAACAATCTAGTATCAGAAATCTGAACTTTGGTAAGAAAGTCAGCTGATTTCTGAGTACATGTCAAAGCTAGTGGGAGCATAAGTGTTATGCTAATAATCATCATGTTAGTGGGAGCATGATAATTATGTTAAGTATTGCAAGCTAGCAATGTTAATTATAGAAAACAAAAGTTTCAATTGGAAAAAAGTTGTTTTGCTATAATTAAGGGAGAGGAAATTATGCTTCATCTCAAATCTATAAGCTTAGATCGTGAGGTTTTAATCATTTAGTCAAGCATATATATGAATTTTTCTGTATATGGGTCCATTATTTGCGTTCTAAAATTCGATTATGATTACGGCATCCCTTTTCATAATCTGAATTATGAGAACTTGGCAAATTGAAATGGAAATATTATAGAAAAAGACTAGTTTAGTCTTTATGTGAGACATCATGAATCGTGTCCCATATGCTTCGGATATAGGATCGATTACATGTGCTATAATCATCCGTTCTAAAATTTTCAAAATGCCTGGGGCATTAAGAAGGGAAAAGGTTTAGAACTGGATATGACTAAAAGGATTAAACAATTGTCGAGGACAATCTGAGGTTTACCAAAGATTGGTTGCTCAAGGACAGTTGGAAGTATAGTGATAATTCTGGAAGGACCATATTGACATAGTCTGTAAGGAGGCAACTCTTGTTCAGAAGTGATGGTCAAAATGGAATCTGGAAATGTTTCAAAGTTAGAATTTTCAATCTGTGTAAGATTAAGGAAACTTAATGCAAGAAGGATGTTTCCAAGGAAACGATCTCCTTTGGAATACTCTGTAATGATTGTTGTCAAGTCTTTCTGACTTTGTGCATAATCATTACGAGAGGATCAATGCATATAAGTTTAGAATCTAACAGATTTCAGTAAATGGCATGAATTTGGAATTCTTGCATTTGCAGTAAGGATTTGGGAGTGTGAAAAGAGAATCATTGAAGTTATGTTCAATTGATCTAGTTCACAAAGTAAAGATCATAGACAAACATAGTATGCATACTTGGTGTGTGGCATGACTAGTGTTTAGAAAACATAGTGTACATGCTTGGAGCATGGGACAACTATTGTTTTAAATTCAAGATTAAAGTTGATAGCTGAAACAGTATACAATGAATAATGTGTAATCATATGGTGATAAATAAAAGGTGTTTTATTTATGTTCAAAGGGTTGATACCATATTGGATTCAATTATTATTGTGTTTCATTTTGCATGTTTTGACTTCCCAAATAAACTGGGTTATTCTTCCGGAATGACTAAGTTATTCAAACCATCCACAGTCGGTCATATGTTGGAAGTAGATATGAATTAAGACTGTCATGGGTTGGCTTGTAGAGGTCTAAGGTGTTGGACAAGGCTACAACACTCATGAGTGCTCATAAGTTCTGAGTATTGGATTCAACCCGCGCTCATTGGAGTCACCTCATGGATTTTATCACGAGTGATCATGAGACGATAATATCTTATATTCTTCAAACCTAGAGATATGAGTTGTTACTATGAGTTGATAGTACATTGATTGCACGAAACCGCATTTGGTAACTCGGTGCTATAAAACGTGCTTTTGTGTATGATTCAACAAGTAGTAGAACAAGCCATATGAGTCGAAGTTTATCCGTTCCTTTTACCTTCGGGATAAAAGTGATATCTGTGGGCCCCTCGATGATTTGATGATGACAAATGGAAGTGCTCGGCCGGGCCAGGACTGATTTGATTTGTTCAATTAGTCAGTCGTCATAAATTGGAAATCGGGAAACAACAAATGGACAGAGAGATTGATTATAATCCATGTCTCAGTCCATATGATATCTAGAATGGAGGAATATATGATCCCTTATCTAATGGACAAGTCACTGACAAAGGTCAGAGTTCATCGACAAGGTCAGAGTTCGACAGAAGCTTTTGAGAGCTACGATTGCCGGTCGGTTCTTGAAGTCATTCGCAATAATAGTTTTAGACTTATCCAAGTGGGAGACTGTTGGATTAATGTCTAAGTCCATAACGATAATTGGTAAGACTTGACCCGACCCGGCATGGTCCATTTGGGTTGCATGGCATCATGCACTTGGATAGACTAAATGAGAGAAATAAGACACTTATGGTTATTAATATATTATAAGTTCTAGTATATTAATAATAAAGATAATGAGATTATTTAATTAGTATTGATCAAGAATTAATCTAGGATTAATTAAGTGCTCAAAAGAAGACTAATTAAATATATGGGTTGATTGTGTAAATCATCCATACTTGTATAGTGGGCTTATGCTCCATGGATAATCAAGTTGGGCTAAAACCCATAAGATGGTTCATGGATGCTCCATGGTGTATTTGAACCCATGGATCCAAGGAAATGGAAAGCCATGACAATTAAGAGTTTACCCTAATTGTAACACTATATAAAGATCACATTCTTGGGAAAAATCGGCCACAAGAGAGAGTAAGAAAGGGCTAGCTGATTTTGATAAGTGTAGAATTCTCTCAAGTCATTCCATGTGTATTTGGTGTTGTGTGAACCATTTGAGGTGTCACACTTGGGGCACTAGGCACTCAAGCTTCATGAAGACTTTCTACACCAAAGAGGTATGTATTCTATCTTGCTATAGTCATTGTTTTGTATGCTAGATTAGGATAATACCTTGGAAGTTCTTATTTGCATGTATAATAGAGAAAAACATAGATCCAAGGTATTTAGGGTTGCATGTACACTTAGGAGTGTTAGAATGCTCAAAACCCAACAAGTATCTCCGAGGGTAACGTTTCTATGGGTTCTTTCTTACTACGAGGGTGGATAAGTAGTCATTATATGGAGAAATGACGAACTGATCCCAATAACAAAGGCGTACTCTACTTATTCAGCTCATGAATACTACGGGCATATTGGTCCTATCCGAGGGGTATCACTACGGACTCGAAGTGTCCGCATCGAGTTCGGAGGGTAGTCTTTAGGACATCCTTCCCTAACACTCGAACTGGTGATATTCGGATCTCAGGTCCATTTATGAAAGTAACACTTTCATGTGGTCCTCAATCGGTTCTTCTAAGCGAGGCAGAGATAACGATTTCTAACGGAAATCTAAACGAAGTCTCTGGTCGTCGAGGTACATATGATGCACTCCGTCGACTTATGGTAAGAATAAGACCGGAGCTCTCAAGGGTGAGAAGCCTGGTCTTCTAATTTGATTGTTGAGGAGTTTGTGGTGTTGTCCGGGTTGTCCTTGTATCTTCTGTAGATGTTTAGACCCTAAGGCGATCTGGTTATAAGAGTCGTACTGGTTTCTAAGTTTGTTCACATGTCAAAAGCAATTACTCGTAGTCTTGGGCAGTCTCCGTCCTGAAGTTCATACTAGAATTCATACATGATTCAATGATCACAATTTCGTGTATACAAGTCGCATATAATTAAGACTGAAAAGGTAGTCGAATAACTGATTCTTACTTAACCTCACATCCCATCGAGGGAAAAAAAATTAAAGTGGAATCATCAATTCTAAGCCTGTAGAACATTGATTATATATCACTCCCATGTATACATTCTTCAGTGATAGATCAACCGTATGAAGCCTGGAATTGAACTTGACGTACTGCACGAGCAATAACGTGGGGATTCCTTCGGAAAGGAAAAGAACTAATAGGTACTTCATGCACGAGTACTTCGGAGTTCTGATATGACGGCTTCGCTAAAAGACGTTTACTGAGAAAGAGATGCACGTATGGAGCTGGTATTACGAGGATCAAATTTACTCACGTCGTATGTTAAAGTCGGAAACATATGAAAACTAAAGACATTAGATTTGAACATAAGGCGTACAGACAAAACACAACAGTGCAACCATTAACATAGTTACTGAACTTAGGATTTACTACAAGACTATTGTTTGCGAACAAGGTATACTACAAAAGACAAGTATATGCAGCACGAGCATCATTAAACGGACGGGATCTCGCAAAAGATAAGACTCTGGTTGCACTAGTTTTGGGATGGTGCATAAGTCTGTTACAACGAAATGACTAAGTTACTTTAACGTGGGTCCGGAGTAGACTCTCCTGCGGCGGTGGTTGGTGGTAGACTTTCGTCTGTGCCAGCAATTTCTGCCCCTAGGCAGTTCCTTTTGTAGTGACCTACTTTGCCAGCAATCGTAGAAAACCTGGTTTATACTGTTGTTTGGCACTTGAGCGTCCCGAGCTGTTGCCGTCCTGCAGAAACGGGCTGTATGCCCCTTCCGGTTGCAGTGTGAGCATTACATCTCCTTACAAGGTCCATAGTGGTGAAAACTGCATTTAATGCATTTTGGGAGAATTCCAGCATAAAGTTTGGTTGGTTTGGGGACCATGGGGACGCCTGAAGGGATGGTAGTAGGAGGTACTGATGTCGTAGCTGTGAAGGTTGTTACTGGTGGTTGTCTCCTGTTCGCCCTTTGAAGCGACTTGTCCTTAGAGTTAGTCCAAGACTTTTGTTTGATACTCTTGGTCTTAGGACTCGGGGTATCGTGGTAGTTTGTTGCTTGCTGGGGTATTGGATGTGAATAGTTGTTAACCATCCCACTAACACTTGCGTTGTTAGCGTTTAGATGGTTCAGAAAGGGTGACACGGCAGCCGAGACTGCAGCTTGAAAGGTAGCTGCATCAATCTGAAGAGTTGGTGTTGGGTTGATGGGTTGATCGTTTTTCTTGGGTGACATGATTCTGTTACACCGAAAGAAAATTAATTTGTGATCGAGAATGGTTGAACCTAAACGTCGTTTGATCGTTCATGAAAAGAATAGAAGTATGTTCTCTAAAGTTCGACCTACATCCCTATGATGCAGTCCTAGTATGGAATGGAAGTATGTTCAGGAAAGTTCGACCTACATCCCTATGATGCAGTCCTAGTAAATATCGAAAGTAAGTTCATGCAATGGTCTCAAGATGTTTGTTGTTCGAGCCGAGGTATTGTTGGTTGGTGAATAACATGATCCAACCATTACCAGAGACTTGGAGATGTCTCCAGAGTTAAATGGCTATAGTCCAATGACTTGACTAGAGCATGTTTCAAATAGACTCTAAAGAAAGTCTGATAAGAGTATTCGAATAACAAACGACACAGAAGTTAGCCGACTGTGAATATCTTTGATATTCATGATGTACAAGTTCGGGAAAATGACCTTGTAAAAAGGTCTTACATCATAACCAGAGAAGATAGTTCTTGACAGTAAAAAGACCTAACCAAAGTACTTACAGTACAAGATAGTTTCATAGAAAATGCCACATCGGGTATAGACAGAAAGACGATTCCTTTCTAACAAGGAAAAGTAAAGTAAAGTAGCTACTACTAGCGATGGTCATCCCTCTGGTGAACTCTCAGTTCAGCCAGTTGGCATTCCACATCAAGTAGGTGTCTTTCGTACACTCTCTGGCGTACCCGAAGTTCTATGACTTCGGCTCGTGATTCAGCCAGTGCTTGCGGCAGGGTTTCATGGTCTCTCTCAGACCTCTCACAAGCAAGTTCAAGGCGACTGGTGCGAAGCATATGCATTGCCCCATTTGTATCGACTTCTGTGATACGTTGTAGAGTTGTCCTGCCCTGAATTTCGTTTCGGGCAACTCTTCAGATTAGAATTGGCATGATTCTGTCTGCTGAGCACCCATTGCTCAGGTTATAGAAGCTTTAGTCACCATTAAATGGCATGGTCTGATCTTGTCCTTGGCTCCATGTTTACAAACATTCCACCCACTCGGGTTCGGCGTCGGGCCATGAAAAACAGGACGAGGGTTAGGAATCGGAAAGGGTGCTGCCTGGGGTAGGTTCTCAACCTCGGGTTCGGAGATGGCATCGTCTGAAAGGTCGTCAGCATGGTGATCATTCAGAGGGATTGGATGATCATCATCTGGTTCTTCTCCAAACCATCCATCAATCACTTCGTTCGGAAGGAACAGGTCGTCGTGGGGATGGAATCCAGCCATGTTATCTACGCGAGAATTTGGGGTAAGAAAATAATTATTAGACAAACTATCTAGATAATTAAATAGGAAATCTTCATTAGTTCCATCGCTATTTGTAAAGTGCATACCAGTTATATGTAATCAACACATGATAGGCCTTCGAATAAGTGACCTCAACTCCCAATTCCACAAGGAATAGGGGTAAAGCAAAAATTTCACCGATTCTAAGTCTATAACATCCTAGTTACATATAACATTAGCGTATCCACATAGCAATTATCAACTTAGGAATGAAGATTCCATTTTAGTCCTCAAGTATAAAGTACTTATGGTAACACAAAACACCCATATGGTATTTCAGACTTAGGTTCTGTTATAATGTTCTCATTGTGGTAATGTTGGTAAATTTTTAGATTTGTTGCCCTATCACAACCATTCTTGGGCATGTGCTAATCACTCTTTGGAACAGCATAGTTGATCAGGCTATGCCACTCCCAAGACTGACCATACATCCTCGAGCTTACCTGTGATATTCAACAATCGTAATACTTTTGTTCTTGTCAATGTGACACTGATTTTAGTATGAATGCAGGCACATATACTTTGTTAAATATTTTATTATTTAAAGGTATAAACTCTTAGACAGAGTGTTTTAATCCCAATGTGTTTATAGTTAGTATATCTTTTATGGGTTGATATACTTAATTCACTATAAACAATGCTCTGATACCAATCTGTCACACCCTAAAACCACGAACGGCGGAAACGTTCAGGGGTGGATGACGTCATGTACTGTATCACAACAGTGTAATATAATAAACAAGCAACAACATCATCCATTGCATTATAAGTAGAGTTTCAATACATGTGTGTTCTTTCATAATGTACAAAAATAAAATGAATAATCAAAATAAGGCGAGTCTTGTCTGTGCTCCATCTTCTCAAAAACCTGACCATCGCACCTGTCTAACTGATGACCTGAGAATACAAGTTATTTTGAAAGCGAGTATCAGCTTTAAGCTGGTGAATTCATAAGTATTTATGTGATATTGTCCTATTTTAGAATGTTGTTAAGAATGTCGTATAAATCCTTAAATAGAACAGTTGATATAAGTATGAAATGTGGTCTTCTACCAAGACCCGAATGTTTTGTTATGACAGAGTAAACTGATAGTTTTTCCTTTCTATCGACTAGTACTAAGAGTACTTAGTCTAACTCATCGTTTATGTGAATATCTCACAAAATAAAGTAAAATAGGAAAATGATTTGATAGTCTTCTACCAAGACCTAAACGTTCTGTAAGTAAAATAATGGTTTTTCCTTTCTATCGACTAGTACTAAGAGTACTTAGTCTAACTCATCGTTTATGTTAATATCTCACAAAATAAAGTAAAATAGGAAAAGCATATGATAGTCTTCTACCAAGACCCTAATGTTCTGTTATGACTAAGTAGTCTTCTACCAAGACCCGAATGTTCTGTTATGACTAAGTAGTCTTCTACCAAGACCCGAATGTTCTGTTATGACTAAGTAGTCTTCTACCAAGACCCGAATGTTCTGTTATGACTAAGTAGTCTTCTACCAAGACCCGAATGTTTTGTAAGTAATATGATAGCTTTTCCTTTCTATTGACTAGTACTAGAGTACTTAGTCTAACTCCTCGTTTATGTGAAAGTATCACAAAATAAAGTAAACATGAAAAATATAATCATGTAAGTGTTATTGTCTTGGGTTACCTGGACAAACACAACATCGCCGAAACGAAAGATAGACCCTATGGACATCCGAAGAGTGTCCCCTCATCCTCTGTAGCGACAGCAGGGTGGAGGGAGGGTTAGTCCCGATATCAATCTGTCACACCCCCGAACCAGACGGGGGAAACGTCCGAGGGCTGTCGTGACTTAATTGAATACCATAACATTGAATATATATGAAACATAACATCATTCGTCACCATGCATTAATATAGTACAACTGATAAGGTTTACACTGAGTACAATGTTTTAGCATTACATTCCCAAAAATAAATTGTTCGGTACATAGATAAACAAACGACAAGCCATCACTGAGTACATTTTCCTTTGGTTCACTTGTTACCTGAGAATACAAGTATTTTGAAAAACGTCAACATATGAAATGTTGGTGAGTTCATAAGCGGTATTTGAAAAGCAACGTTTTGTATTATTTTGAAAACCACCAGAAAATCCGATATTTTCTGAAAAGAGTTTCTAAAAAAAAGGTGTGTGAAGATCCATAAGTATGCTTGTTTGTTTCTATAGTTGTAAAAAGTGTTCATTAAACTTGTGTACATTTCGAAACTGTATGTATTGAAAACCCCTAGGAAAACTCGATGTTTTCCTAATACTTTGAATTCCATGTAGTTGTAGAACCATCGCGGCGTGTGAAGTCATTGATTCCAGGCGACGTCGGATTATGGCGCATGGTGAATTGCTATAAACACGCGTTACACAAACAACCAGTTTACAACTATACTAACGATCCCGTAGGCATCGTCCGTACTATTCACGTAATCCAACCGCCCTGACTTCTTGTAGTCCCACATCCGAAGAGAAAGAGGGCACGAAGACCTCGATAACTCCGTTAGCCGGTTGGGGATAAAAAAAGAGTGCGAAGGGCCCTTGACCCGATTCGCATTAGCATAACTGACTTTACTAGCAGTACCAAGGACCCTTGGGGACCAATAGTATAATAGCCATTGAAAGTCCTTTTACGTTGTGTTGGATCATGTAAGACTCAACAACTCGTAAGGTTAAAGTCTTCGGGCCTAAAGATCAAGCCATTGGGCTAGCTAGGCCCAACAAACAAGAGTTTACACTTTGGGGCCCAAAGATGGTGCGTCGACGTCTGTGCACTCTCACGTGTATATTGAATTCCCAAATGTTACTTGTATGAATCGAGTTATCGTCGTGTTAGTAGTTTCGGGTTGTTATTGATTCGAGACCGAATCAATTCGTTTAACAACGATTTTTGGTATTGTTGTGTATTGTAATTCGTCGGTAGCCGTAGTGCCATTATTTAATCACAACGGATGTATTAAATTAACATTGAGAATTTTCTGTTTTCAGCCCCTCTTTATTTGGTAAATTTACTTTTTCAAACTTAGGAATAAATAAGTTTCCGGTTTAGTCCTTAAACCATTTTTCTTGTCATTTAACACCAAAACTTGTTGGAATTGATATTTTTCAGCACATTTTTAGTTGAAAACAGTTTTAGTCCCAGAAAATATAGTTTTCTCGGTTGAAACCTTCCTTTTTTGCAATTTTACACTTTTGGCCCAAACTGGAAAATTTTTGCAACTTTGGTCCTTTTTAATTATGAAAAGCATTTTTAACCTTAGAAAAGGACTTGGGACACTAGTAGTCCACTGTTTTGCAGAAAAATACAGTTTTGGCCCTTCAAAACATAAAATTTCGCATATTGGGCCCTATTGGGCCAAAAATGTCATTTTTAGCCCATTAAGCTTGAAATTTATATTTTTAACCCTCCAAAAGAGTATATTTCCAGAAAATACTTCATTGAAACTGTTTTGACTCTTCTCATCCATCAGAATTCGTAATATGTCATTTTGGGCCCTTTATCTTTATTTTTGTAACATTTTGTGTCCAAAAAAAAGAGTTTTTAGCCCAAAGGAGATGTTATTAAGCCACTTAGCAATTTTTCTTGGAATACTTTGTATGTAATAATAAAGTTTATGCTAGTATCATTTAACATAAAATATATCTCGATTTTTAGGAGTTTATGGCTAGATCCAACATCATAAACACACAAAAACACACATATAAGCATATAAATCATACAAGGCATACAAAACACATATAGATCTACACTTTCACTTGTATTCCCCCCCCCAACAAAACTTATAAAACAGAAAAATAGGGAGTATGAAGCTGACCTTAGGGTGTGGTTTCGGTTTTTGAAGAAAAGATGGAAGAAAGCTTGGTGATTTTTGGCCTTAGCAACCTTTTCTTGAAGATCTCGAGTTTGAGGTGATTCTAGGATGCAAGATCATGATTTTTGCATGGATTAGGAAGAGATTTTTGATAAAACAAAGAATCTAAGTCATAGATCCAATCATAACCTTACCTTAGATGAAGAGTTTGTGGAAATATCCTCTTGAAAACCTCCTAATTTTCGAGATCTTGATGAAAGATGGAGGGAGTTTTCTTGAGAGAGAGTTGTGAGAGAATTATGTGTGTGTGTGTGAATCGGCCGAGAGTGAGAGAGGGAGAGAAGAAATGGACCTTTGAGGTGATACATGCATGGAGGTATGTGATATGTTGCATGGAAGTCCCTTGGGTAATGGTGAGGTGTCACTCACAAAGTCAACCCTCTCTTCTTTTGGGCTTGGGCCGAGAATGAGGAGGGTGTGAGGAGATTTTTGGGCTTTTTTCCCTTAAGCCCATGTTATAGCTAAGTTTGATGATTGTTGGCCCAAAAGAAATATAACATGATTTTTACACTTTGTTGGGCTAGTTTAGGTTAATCATGGTTCAAAACTTTTAATTTATTTCATTCTAGGCCCAATATGGGCCAAAATGTTGAAATAAATTAATGTGGGTCAAATTAGAGCCCATTTAAGGGTTCTAAGCCCATGATAGTCAAATTGGAAGCTTATTGGTCCACTGAGTCCAATAAGGAAGTCCTAGTCCAAAATGGACCTAAACAAGAACTTCTAGGGTTTCCAATTGCTTGATGACTATTAGTAGTATTTGTATGATGTATTTGATTGAAGTTTTTGATGTCATAATAATAGGTATCACACATGCTCTTAGGTTTTTGATTCAACATTTTACTTAAGTATAGTGATTACAAGACACAATTTCTAGTTGTGACATCATCCCCCCGTTAGAGGGAATTTCGTCCCGAAATTCTGTTTGAAAGCTAGGGTTGAGAATGCTAAAATAGGTGAGGGTACTTTTGCTTCATTTGGTCTTCGCGTTCCCACGTGAATTCTGGTCCACGCTTTGCGTTCCACCGTACTTTCACGATCGGGATGCGACTTTGCTTAGTACGCTTCACCTCCCTATCCGTGATTTCAATTGGTTCTTCAATGAACAGGAGATTCTCGTTGATTTCGATTTCGTCAGGAGGAGTGACGAGGGTTTCATCTGATAGGCACTTCTTCAGATTAGAGACATGAAACACGGGGTGTATACCGTTTAGCTCTGCGGGTAGTTGCAGTCTGTATGCTACCGGACCTATTCGGGCGACGATTTCGAAAGGTCCAATGTATCGTGGGTTCAATTTTCCCCGCTTCCCAAAACAAATAACTCCTTTCCAGGGCAAGATTTTAACAGTACTCGATCTCCGACTTGAAATTCTAAGGGCTTTCTCCGTTTATCGGCATAGCTCTTTTGTCGGTCGCGCGATGCTTGTAGTCGAGCTCTGACTTGAACGATCTTTTCCGTGGTTTCACGAATGATTTCCGGTCCCGTTAGCGCCTGATTCGACGTGAGTGCTTTTGCTAGCTGGGTGTCACCTACTTCAGCCCAACATAACGATGATCTACACTTACGCCCGTACAGTGCTTCGAAAGGAGCGACCTTAATGCTTGAATGATAAGTGTTGTTATACGAGAATTCGACTAAAGGTAAATGGGTATCCCATGACTTCCCAAAGTCTATCATACATGCGCGAAGCATGTCTTCAAGCGTTTGAATGGTTCGTTCGCTTTGACCGTCCGTTTGTGGGTGATACGCGGTGCTCATGTCGAGATGAGTTCCTAGTTCCTTATGGAGAGATTGCCAAAAGAGCGAAGTGAATCTACTGTCCCTATCCGAGATAATAGACACTGGTACTCCGTGGAGTCTCACGATCTCTCGAATGTACAAACGTGTCAATCTTTCCATCTCGTAGGATTCTTTTATAGGCAGGAAATGGGCAGACTTTGTCAGTCGGTCGACTATTACCCATATTGTGTCCAGTCCGTCCGACGTCTTGGGTAGCTTGGTCACGAAATCCATAGAAATCCCCTCCCATTTCCACTCAGGGATTTCCGGTTGTTGTAACAATCCTGAGGGTTTCTGGTACTCCACCTTTACCTTGGCGCACATAAGGCACTTACTAACATAGGTCGCAATTTCCGCCTTCATGTTAGGCCACCAATAGTGTTGTTTAATGTCCAAATACATCTTGTCTGAACCGGGATGAATGGAGTATCGTGTCTTGTGGGCTTCCTTCATAACAACCTCCCTAAATCCTCCGCTCTTAAGGACCCAAATTCGGTTCATGAAGTAGTATACTCCATTCTCCCTTGCCTCCAGGTTCTTCTCCATCCCGCGTAAGGCTTCACTTGCTCTATTTTCCGTCTTCATGGCCTCTTACTGGACTGCTGCAATTTGGGTGGCCAGATGAGATTGAATGGTTATTGAGAGAGTTTTCGCACGGCGATTAGAGTACTCCTTCCGACTTAATGCGTCAGCTACCACGTTGGCCTTGCCTGGGTGGTACTTGATCTCACACTCATAATCGTTTAGCAATTCAACCCATCTTTGTTGTCTCATGTTCAGCTCCTTCTGGTTCAGGATGTGTTGGAGACTCTTGTGATCCGTGAAGACGGTGCACTGCGTACCGTAAAGGCAATGCCTCCAAATCTTTAGGGCAAAAACTACAGCTCCCAATTCTAGGTCATGGGTCGTATAATTTACTTCGTGCGTCTTTAATTGGCGGGATGTGTATGCTATCACTCTTCCACGTTGCATGAGAACGCAACCTAAACCTTGGTTTGACGCGTCACAGTAGACTACAAAATCTTTCGTGCCTTCTGGTATAGATAGTACAGGAGCACTACAGAGAGCTTGCTTCAAGGTCCGAAACGCAATTTCTTGTTTGTCTGTCCATTTGAACGGTACGCCCTTCTGCGTAAGCAAGGTAAGTGGCTTGGTGATCTTAGAGAAGTTTTGAATGAATCTCCTATAGTAGCCTGCTAGCCCTAAAAATTGGCGAATTTCTGTGGGCGTTGTCGGGGTTGCCCATCCTTCAACAGCTTTGATCTTAGAGGGATACACATGAATTCCATCTTGGCTAACTACGTGACCTAGGAAGTTCACACTCTGGAGCCAGAACTCACACTTGGAGAGTTTTGCGTATAGCTTCTCCGATCGCAGCGTTTCTAGGATTTGTCGGAGATGTTGGCCATGCTCTTCTTTGCTTCTAGAATAAACGAGAATGTCATCAATGAAGACAATGACAAAGTTGTCGAGGAATGGTCGACAGATTCGGTTCATCAGATCCATAAATGCACCAGGTGCATTTGTTAGACCGAAGGGCATTACGACGAATTCATAATGTCCGTAGCGGGTTTGGAAAGCGGTTTTTGGAATATCCTCTTCCCGGACTTTGAGTTGGTGGTATCCGGACCGTAGATCTGTTTTTGAAAAATAACTAGCTCCTTGGAGCTGGTCGAATAGATCATCGATTCGTGGGAGTGGGTAGCGGTTCTTGACTGTGAGTTTATTTAACTCTCTGTAATCGATGCTCATCCTAAAGGATCTGTCCTTCTTTTTGACAAAGAGTACCGGAGCTCCCCATGGCGAGTAACTAGGTCGAATAAATCCCTTGTCCAGAAGTTCACTGAGTTGGCTGGACAATTCCTGCATTTCAGCAGGAGCCAGCCGATAGGGTGATTTAGCAAGAGGAGTTGAACCTGGTACGAGGTCGATTCGAAACTCAACATGTCTCTCTGGGGGTACTCCCAGAAGATCTTCAGGAAACACGTCTGGAAATTCACACGCTACCGGAATATCTTGAATGTTAGTTTCTTCCTTGGTTTTATCCACTATGTGAGCCAGAAATGCCGAATCCTTCTTTCGTAGGTGCTTTTGTGCCTTGATGCACGAGATGAGGTGAAGGTTCATGCTAGGTTTGTCTCCGTAAATTACTAGGGTTTCGTGATTTGGGAGACGAAGACGAACGGCCTTCTCGTGGCACATAATTTCAGCTTGGTGGGGGCTTAACCAGTCCATGCCGATGATCACATCGAAACCCCAAATTGATACTGGCATTCGATCTATTCGAAAGACGTGTTGATTAAGGGTTAGGGTACATCCGGTGTAGATTTCCCCAGTGGATTCGGTTTTCCCATTGGCCATTTCCACCGTATAGGTTTCATTTAGCTTTTGGGGTTGTTGTTTTAATAAATGTTTAAACTTATCGCTTACGAAACTTCGCTCCGCTCCGGTGTCAAATAAGATGCATGCATAAGTGTGGTTTAGGGGAAACGTACCGGTAACAACTGAGGGGTCCTAAGTAGCCTCACCCTGACCCATGGTTAGCATCCTTCTTGTTCCTCTGTTTCCTGAATTGTTGTTGTTAGGGCAGTCTCGGCGCAAATGCCCCGTCCTTCCACACCCATAGCAGGTGTGGCTAGGCCCTGCATTGCTGCCGCCGGTGATGATGTTATTGTTGTTGCGATTGTTGTTATTGTTGTTCCCCTGATTTAGATTCTGGGGAGGGTAAGTCCTGCAGTACCTTGCAGTGTGTCCCCTTCGGTTGCAACTGGTGCACTGAAAATCCTTGCATTCTCCATTATGATGGAGACCGCACTTATCGCACTTGGGAAGATTACCGGAATAAGGTCTTGAAGCATTTGAAGTAGCTGAGGCTTGAGCATGTGGTGCGGCTGGAACCGGTGCGGTGACAGTGTTAACTGCCACTGTCTGCTGCTTTTTAGAGGTCTCGGGGCCCTGGCGCCCCTTCCTCTTATTGTTCTTTCCCTTCTTGCCATCACCTTCCTTCTTTTTCTCAGCCTCCACTGGCTTCTCGCCCTTCTTGTTGTTATGGTCATACAACTTCTTTGCCAATCTTTTTGCACTGTCAAATGTTTCAGGGTTCGCAGCTATCACATTCCCTTGAATTGGTGATGTCAGTCCCCAGATGAATCGCTCAATCTTCTTTCCTTCCGAGGTGATCATACCCAGGCACAACAGAGATAGTTCACTAAATCTCGATATGTAAGCATCGATATTCGCATTCTGCACAGTGAGGTTCCATAGCTCTTGCTCCATCTTCTGTATTTCGCCTCGCGGGCAGTATTCAGCCATTAACATTTCTTTCATCTCTGCCCACGGCATAGAGTTGGCTACAGGGAGCGTCATGGCTTCCACATGTCCGTTCCACCAGGTGAGTGCTTGATCCACAAAAGTGCAGGCCGCAAACTTCACTTTCATCTGCTCAGGACAATCGCATATCTCGAATACCGACTCCACCTTCTCGATCCATCTCTTCAGAGCGATCACTCCTCCAGTGCCGTTAAAAGTTCGTGGTTTAGCGTTTGTGAAGTCCTTGTAGGTACATGTTTTGGTAGGTCCTTGATTCACTCCGTTGTTCGAACTTCCGGCTCCTTGCCCATTGACTCCTCCATTGTTCCCTTGATGAATTTGCACAAATGCTGCAGTGACCGCAGCAGATACAGCTGCCTGGAACGCGGCTGAGTCAACTTCGGGTGGAGTTGGTCTTGGGTTTCCGCGAGTAGGTCGGAGAGGCATCTTTCTGTCACGAAACGGAAAGATGTTGAGTGTATGTGGTTTCTGTGAGGTTGTGATCCTACTGACTAGGTGCATGGTACGAACTTAAACACTACTACCATTGAACATGCAATCATAACTTCTCAACACAAAGCAATTTGTAATGTCATAACAAAGCGCATACATGAGTGACACTAATTCGACAGCATAACGGCTCTATGAGTAGTATAGTCACTTAAACATAGAGTCGGGGTACATAGCATAGTTCCTAACGATCTACTAAGATAAGTCTATCCCTAACCGCGATGAGCTGTGTCCGGAGGTGGTGCCGAGGATGTGGATGCTCCCTGAAGGCAAGCCACCAAGCGTTCTGCGTCCTGAAGTCGAGACTCCCACCGAACCTGCCTCATGTGAAACTCTTGAAGGATGTCACGCGTCTCCTGCTCCGCACGCTCGACCCTAGTCCTCAACTGGCGTACATGATCAACAGTGTCCTGGGCAAGATCGCCCGTGTTCCGTAAGCGCCTCACCAATACTGGAAGGGCTTGATCAGCCGGTCCTCCGTCTCTCAAGTCAAAGAAATCACGTGACATGCTCTACGGGGGTCGCTGTCCCTGCTGTCTGATCCACCTCCAAAGATCAATACCCCAGGGAGGTGTAGGACCAGTGGGGCCTACACGATAGGCAGGCACCCTGATCGGGTAAGGGGGTCGATGACTTCGGACTCCGCGTCCGAATCACCCCCTTCACTATCATCAGTATCCTCCTCGAGGCTTCCTTCGTCTTCCTCTGATTCGGCAGGCTCGCCCGCAACTTCTGCCTCCGGTTCCCCGTCAGATTCCTCTTCGGGGTCTTCCTTAGGTTCCTCCTCAGGCTCTTCCTCAGGCTCCTCCTCCTTTAGCCATCCGTTGTTTCCCTGGTTAGGGAAGTAGGGATCCCCGGGATGATGAAAACCAGCCATGCTGTCTGCGAGAGTGTGTAAATATGCCAACATTATTGCATAAGCTAAACAGGCGTTCTCTTTTTGGTGCTAAAAGGGTATAGTTTTAGGTTCCCTAGCTATCCCGATCTCATCAGGACGTGTGTTAGTTATACTTTGGAGAGAATGTAGTTGATCAGGCTACATCCACTCCTTGGTACCACCAAGAACAGTCCTGAATTAACCGAGATACTAGCATTATTTTGTTTGGTTCGGCGTTATGTTCCTCGTTCCTAATGCAAGCAAAGATGTTTTATTGTTGTATTTTTACTTGTTTTGTTCAGAGTTAAGTTAGTCCCTCTTTTTGGTTTATAGTTGCATATCAATGTGTGGCTAGATATGCTAGTTCACTATAAACAAAGCTCTGATACCAACCTGTCACACCCCCGAACCAGACGGCGGAAACGTCCGAGGGCTGTCGTGACTTAATTGAATACCATAATATTGAAAATATATGAAACATAACATCATTCGTCACCATGCATTAATATAGTACAACTGATAAGGTTTACACTGAGTACAATGTTTTAGCATTACATTCCCAAAAATAAATTGTTCGGTACATAGATAACCAAACGGCAAGCCATCACTGAGTACGTTTTCCTTTGGTTCACTTGTTACCTGAGAATACAAGTATTTTGAAAAACGTCAACATATGAAATGTTGGTGAGTTCATAAGCGGTATTTGAAAAGCAACGTTTTGTATTATTTTGAAAACCACCAGAAAATCCGATATTTTCTGAAAAGAGTTTCTAAAAAAAAGGTGTGTGAAGATCCATAAGTATGCTTGTTTGTTTCTATAGTTGTAAAAAGTGTTCATTAAACTTGTGTACATTTCGAAACTGTATGTATTGAAAACCCCTAGGAAAACTCGATGTTTTCCTAATACTTTGAATTCCATGTAGTTGTAGAACCATCGCGGCGTGTGAAGTCATTGATTCCAGGCGACGTCGGATTATGGCGCATGGTGAATTGCTATAAACACGCGTTACACAAACAACCAGTTTACAACTATACTAACGATCCCGTAGGCATCGTCCGTACTATTCACGTAATCCAACCGCCCTGACTTCTTGTAGTCCCACATCCGAAGAGAAAGAGGGCACGAAGACCTCGATAACTCCGTTAGCCGGTTGGGGATAAAAAAAGAGTGCGAAGGGCCCTTGACCCGATTCGCATTAGCATAACTGACTTTACTAGCAGTACCAAGGACCCTTGGGGACCAATAGTATAATAGCCATTGAAAGTCCTTTTACGTTGTGTTGGATCATGTAAGACTCAACAACTCGTAAGGTTAAAGTCTTCGGGCCTAAAGATCAAGCCATTGGGCTAGCTAGGCCCAACAAACAAGAGTTTACACTTTGGGGCCCAAAGATGGTGCGTCGACGTCTGTGCACTCTCACGTGTATATTGAATTCCCAAATGTTACTTGTATGAATCGAGTTATCGTCGTGTTAGTAGTTTCGGGTTGTTATTGATTCGAGACCGAATCAATTCGTTTAACAACGATTTTTGGTATTGTTGTGTATTGTAATTCGTCGGTAGCCGTAGTGCCATTATTTAATCACAACGGATGTATTAAATTAACATTGAGAATTTTCTGTTTTCAGCCCCTCTTTATTTGGTAAATTTACTTTTTCAACCTTTGGAATAAATAAGTTTCCGGTTTAGTCCTTAAACCATTTTTCTTGTCATTTAACACCAAAACTTGTTGGAATTGATATTTTTCAGCACATTTTTAGTTGAAAACAGTTTTAGTCCCTGAAAATACAGTTTTCTCGGTTGAAACCTTCCTTTTTCGCAATTTTACACTTTTGGCCCAAACTGGAAAATTTTTGCAACTTTGGTCCTTTTTAATTATGAAAAGCATTTTTAACCTTAGAAAAGGACTTGGGACACTAGTAGTCCACTGTTTTGCAGAAAATACAGTTTTGGCCCTTCAAAACAGAAAATTTCGCATATTAGGCCCTATTGGGCCAAAAATGTCATTTTTAGCCCATTAAGCTTGAAATTTATATTTTTAACCCTCCAAAAGAGTATATTTCCAGAAAATACTTCATTGAAACTGTTTTGACTCTTCTCATCCATCAAAATTCGTAATATGTCATTTTGGGCCCTTTAACTTTATTTTTTTAACTTTTTGTGTCCAAAAAAATGAGTTTTTAGCCCAAAGGAGATGTTATTAAGCCACTTAGCAATTTTTCTTGGAATACTTTGTATGTAATAATAAAGTTTATGCTAGTATCATTTAACATAAAATATATCTCGATTTTTAGGAGTTTATGGTTAGATCCAACATCATAAACACACAAAAACACACATATAAGCATATAAATCATACAAGGCATACAAAACACATATAGATCTACACTTTCACTTGTATTCCCCCCACCGCAAAACTTATAAAACAGAAAAATAGGGAGTATGAAGCTCACCTTAGGGTGTGATTTTTGGCCTTATAAGGGTGTGCTTTCGTTAACCTAATGATCCTCCGAAGATTCACATCTCATCCACTATTGCAACAGTGGATAGAGGGACGGTTAGTCCTGTCACTGACTACTAAATAAGTGACAACCTTAGACATCCGTAGACGTTCATCGACCACTGGTGCTAATCAGTGGGATTTGGAATGGTAAGTCCCGCTGAATTATCCCATTGAACTGGGGTAGGAAAGATAATTTACACAGTAAATACTAATAAATCATCCTCGTAGTTCTAAGTACAAGTATCCAGGTAAGTAAATACAGGATAATGCACCTAAGTAACAGTCTTCCTATATGGTATTCATGTAAGTGTGTTCATATAACAGGTAAGTATATGTAAACGTATTCATGTATTAGGTAATCCTAAGTAAGTGTACTCACGTATCATGTAAGGTATTGGTATAGACTCATGAATGAACTGACTCTTGTGTGATTCCTTGTAATAGTAATAATGTTTGATATCTTCTATCTATCCCTATGATAGCTAACCGGAAGGTAATTAGTTGTTTACGTAGGTTTACGCACTCTTGCTACCCAAGAGTATTGGAAACTAAATGAAGGGTGAAAACTATCATCTCTAACATATATATGAACATATGCGCATCAGTATAGTTTGATTCAAGAAGGTAAAATAATGGTTTTGCAAGATATCTAGGAGTTTTGAACAATAATTAAGAATGACTTGATGTCATTTTAATAAACATTTCAAAACTAATACTTTTGTTGTCAAGGTATTTTAAGATAGAAAACCACTTCATGTGTCACCTTTTGAAATATGTGAAATCTACAGAGTGAAAACACAGTTATAAAATACATAAGATTGATTTAATAACATACTGTTTTCTACTTGCATTCCCACCCCCCCCCCCCCCATTAAAACATTTAAAATCATTTAAAACAATCATTAAGGGGTATGAACTCACCTGTAGTTGGTGATTGGGATGAACTGAACGGTATAGGATTGCTAGATGTCAAGTGAGGACTTGTACACACACTACGATCCTAATGAACATATAATCACACATATATGCATTCAATTAGTCTTAAATCACTAAATGATATAGTTAAGACATCCTATACATAATAAACACTTTATATAAGTGTTTTAAGCCCTAAGGATTGCATCTAAGCTATTGTGGGACAAGGTACTTATGTTTAGGGTTCCAAAGGACCCCATATATGAGTTTACTCCTCATATACTAACACACATGGAGTTGACGGTTGTAAACAATTGAGTTTACGGCCGTAAACTCCCAACCATGGGTTATTTGTCTGTTTTGAAGTCCCAAATGCTTTCTAGAATTATTCTAACTTGGTGGTTCCATCCTTGAAGGGGTTTAAGGTCTAGAAATACTCCAATTAGGAGTTTACAGCCCCATGGCCATTCCCCTTGGAGTTTACGGCCGTAAACTCCCTTGGGGTGTTGTTTTTGTTGTTTTCAAGCCTCATGCATTTGAAGGATAGGTTCTAGTCAATTGTTTAAAGCTAATGAGGACCCTAGGCACACTTTGGTGCCTTTGTTTGGTGTTTACGGCCTAGGAGCATTTCCAAGGCCGTAAACTCACTTCAAGAGGTGATTTTGATGCTTTCAAGTCCCTTGCACATGTGGTATAGGTTCTAGGCTTTTATTCCAAGCATATGAAGGCATTACGCACACTTTGGTGCCCCTTTTAGGAGTTTACGGCCCAAGAACCATGTCTTGGCCGTAAACTCACTTTGTTAAGTGATTCTTATGTGTTTAAGGCCTTAGATTAAATGGGAAACAGTTCTATGTAAAGGTCTAGGGCTTTAGGTGTACTAATAACACCCTTTGGTCCATTTCCATGGAGTTTACGGCCTAAGATTGCTCTTGGGCTGTGAACTCCCATGTGTTTATGTTCTTTGATTGTTTTCTTGTCCTTAATACACCTATAATTGAGTCTAAGGCAGTAGCATAACATAAGGAACAAGCTAGGCTCGATTTCGGGAGTTTAACGCCCAAGAACACCTTGGGGAGTAAACTCCTAGATCTAATGATTTAGCCATCTAAATCATGTTATAAGTACCTAATAAGCATTCTAACATTAATAGAAAGAGCTACTCACGTTTTGGTATAAAAACCCAAAGATCCGTGAGAGACAAAATGGCTTTTCTCTAGTTGGAAATGTGAATAATGAATGAATTTGGTTCAGAATTCTATTTGTAGTCCTGAGATATTTTGGCAGAAAATATTTTTATTCCTAAAATGATCTCTAATATAATAGAGTGTTGGAATAATAGTGTTGCACAAAACCCTAGTGCACCCACTCTCCTGATATTTCCTGAAGTGTAAACCATGAATTACTCAAACTTACGCAAAAAGTCTGAAAATTAACTGTGACTGCTATAACTTCTATTGGCTTGATATGGTTTGTTCAGAATGGAAATTTCGGGTTGTCACATATGTGCTTAGTCTTGGAGTGTTGTACTGGGTTATGACAGATCCTAATTGCACTCTCGGAGTCGCAATATAGTGGGATCTTATTCATATTTAGTCCATAGTCCCGGAGCTGGATTTGGATCCAAATCACTTGAGATGTACAGGAGGCAGCTGCGATGTATTCTGCTTTAGCTGTAGACAGAGATACACAAGTTCGTTTCTTTGATTGCCAGCTAACCAACTTCCCGTCAAGGAATTGACAGCCTCCAGTGGTGCTTTTCCTGTCTAGTCCACAACCTCCAAGGTCTGCATCTGAGTAGGCTTGAACGAAGAAACTTGAGTTTGATGGATACCATAAGCCAAGAGAGGTAGATCGTTTTAGATACCGGAGTATGTTCTTCACTGCAAGCACATGAGGTTCACGAGGATTCGCCTGAAATCTAGCACAATAACAAACAGAAAACATTATATCAGGCCTGCTAGCAGTAAGGTACATTAAAGAACCGATCATCTGGCGATATAGCGTAATATCGACTGCTGGCTTATTCAAGGATGGAGTGAGCTTGGTGCCGAACGCCATTGGAACTTTAACCTTTGAGTCTCGCATCATGCTGAATTTAGCAAGGAGAGTCTTGGTGTAGGCTTCCTGATTAATAAAGATGCCTTCGGGTCCCTGTCTAATATTTAAACCAAGGAAAAAGTTAATCGGACCCATTGAGCTCATTTCAAATTTAGTCTCCATCAGCTTTCTAAATTCAGCTGTTAAGCTAGGATTCATTGAGCCAAAGATGATATCATCGACGTAGATTTGAACAATCATAAGGTGGTTACCTTCCTTCTTACGAAAGAAGGTTGGGTCAACCGAACTTTGTTTGAATTTGTACATCTTTAAAAACTTGGTTAGCGTTTCATACCAGGCCCTAGGTGCTTGTTTCAGCCCATAAACCGCTTTGTCCAGAATATAGTAGTGATTGGGGTACTTTTCATTAACGAATCCCAGAGGTTGCTCCACGTACACCGTTTCTTCAAGTTCTCCATTTAGAAATGCGCACTTTACGTCCATTTGGTAGACCTCAATGTTCTTGTGTGCAGCGTAGGCAAGAAATACTCTAACAGATTCCAGCCTAGCTACAGGGGAAAAAGTTTCCTCATAATCGATTCCTTCCTCCTGGCAGTATCCTTTCACCACTAGACGAGCTTTGTTTCTTATCACATTGCCTTCCTTGTCCATTTTATTTCTGAAGACTCATTTGAGACCAACAACCGAGGCATCATTAGGAGTTGGAATGAGGCGCCAAACCTTATTTCTTTTGAACTCATTAAGTTCATCTTGCATAGCTTGAACCCAATCAGAGTGATCAAGAGCAGTGTTTACTGTTTTTTGTTCAAATTTTGAGATGAAAGAGTTAAACATACAGAACTCTACTTTTGAGAATAGAGATGCTTGCTTTGCCTTCAGTTGAGATCGGGTCAGGACCTTTTCGGAGACATTAACCACTACCTGTGAAACGGGATGATCTTTGGTCCACTTGACAAGAGGTGGTTAATTTGGATCATAGGATGGATCCAATTCAACATTTACCATTTCTTCTAATTCAGATTGACTATCATCGTCATAAAACATATTGGCATTCTCCCCCTCGACTGATGAGTTTTCAGGTGTAGCTTGACTTTCCGGTGTTAGAGGACTCTCGGGTGCATTTGAGCTTTCGGGTGTAGCTGGAGAAGAGTTCTCCCCCTCAACTTGTGAACTCAGTTGTTTTGAAGACGATGGATTCTCCCCCTCAACTGAAGCACCGTGCTGAGGAGGTTCATTTGGAACTGATACTCCTTCATCCATTCGTTTGGCAGCGCCTTCGACGATTTGCTTCAGATGGTCAACTTTGTTGTCTGCTGCATTGGCTTCTGAGAGAGTAGCCTTCTCTGACTCATCAAATAACTCCACAAACTGCTCAAATAAATTTCCAATCGAGGCCGTGACTTGGCCTGTTTGAGAGAAAATTTCTCCAACTGTTTCTTCAGTGGCCTTCAACTTCTTGACGTAGCTGTCATCGAAAGTGACATAATACGTTTCTTCAATCTTCCTCGAACGCTTGTTTAGAACCCGATATGCTTTTGAAGTAAGAGAGTATCCCAGAAAAATTCCTTCATCGGATTTAACATCGAACTTATTACGATGTTCTTTAGAATTGAAGATAAAGCATCGTGTGCCGAATACATGGAAGAATTTAACGTTTGGGTTCCTGTTGTTGATGATGTCATAAGGAGTGAGAGTGAAACGCTTATTGAGATAGGACCTGTTCTACGTAAAACATGTTGCAACAATAGCATCAGCCTAGAAATATAGAGGTAGAGAAGCGAAACTTGGCATGGTTCGGGCCGCCTCACACAAAGATCGGTTTCGTCTTTCGACAATTCCGTTTTGTTGAGGGGTGTAGGGGGCTGAGAAGTTGTGACTGGTTCCTTTTTCTGCCAAAAAGTCTTCAAATTCTTTATTTTTGAACTCCAGCCCATTGTCGCTTCTGATGTTACGAACGACTTTCCTTAATTGCACTTCAACCTGCTTAATAAACATCTTTAGCTTGAAAGTTGCCTCAGATTTGTGCTTCAGAAAGAACACCCATGTAAAACGTGAAAAGTCATCGACAATAACAAGAATATACTTGCTACCGCGAATGCTTTCGATACATGATGGACCACACAAGTCAATGTGAATTAACTCAAGTGGTTCAACGACTTTAGTGTTTATAATGGATGGGTGAGTTTGACGACTCTGCTTCCCCATTTCACGCGCAGCACACAAATGTTCTCGATCAAACATGAGCAATGGAAGACCCCAAACATGACCTCCTGTGACAAGTTTGTTGATATCCTTGAAATTGAGATGGGAGAGCCTTCGGTGCCACAGCCAACTTTCGTCAGAATGTGCTTTGGATAAGAGACAGATAACTGGATTTCCTTTGATAGGCTTGAGATTGAGAGAAAACATTTCGCCTTTGCGCTCTGATTTTAGAATCACTCTTTTTGTTTTCTTCTCAATTATTTCCGAACCCTCATCGTCAAATGAAACTTTAAGACCGGTACCTCCAACAAGCTGAGATACGCTGATGAGGTTATGCTGTAGTTCTTCAACGTATGCAACCTTTCTAATCGTGAAGTCTCCATTTGTTATCATCCCATAACCTTTTATCATGCCATATGAGTTGTTCCCGAACTTGACATTCCCGCCGTTTGGAAGAGATCGAAATTCCCTCAGCTCTTCCTTCCTTCCTGTCATGTGACGTGAGCAACCACTGTCAGTATACCATTCTTCGTCGAACTGCTCGTTACTGATGACCTGCAAAAATCAAGCAAATTTAGGAACCCAAAGTTTCTTGGGTCCACGTGAGCCTTTCACAGGAACAGGAATAGTAAGAGAAATGTCAACAAGATATGTTCTTTTTATTAAAGTTGTTTCATCTTTCTTCTTAATAGTGAAAACTTTAATTTTGTTAGGATTTGTTACAGTCGGTTTGGATTCAGGTTCAGGCGTTTGGGCCTTGGAATGCTTTTGATCATTCTTGACTGAGGAAATCTTCGATTTTCCTTTCAAATCTGTTGAAGATTTTGGATTTTGAGTTTGAAAAGAATTGGATTTAGAATGGGGTTGAAAAGAATTAGAATGAGAGAATTTAGACTAAGATGTTTTCTTGACTTGAGGTTCTAAGTGACCCTTTAGGTTTTGGTCATTAGTGGGACCGAACCTTGAACCTCGATAGCTTTTTCTCTCGGAACCGAACCTATGCTTTCGGTAGCTAGTGTTCTCTGAACCAAACCTTTCCCTTCGGTTGTTATTCCTTTCTTGCGGCCTGACAGTACTTTTCTGTGACTTTGAATTTTTGTCATGAAAGGAGATATGGGCGTTTTGAGATTGCCAGAACTGTTTTCGCTCTGAGAGATTCTTTTTGTATCTCAGATTCCTTTGCTGCTTTTGATCCTTCACTTGCTTTGGCTGTCGATGGATGTTGGCTTTTTGGTTTTGCTTCCTGTCAGCTGGTTCACTTTTAGCAGATGATGTTTCGCTTGTAGGAGTGACTTCTTTTACAGGAACTTCTTTTATACCACTAGTACTTGGCACATCGAAGTTGTCAGGCTTGTTTAGTGGCTCTGGCACATATCTGCCTTTGGTTTTCTAGGGCGTTCGCTCTGACAGACCAACGGTTTCGTCAACATTATCTATAGGAGCAGACCAAAACAAATCATCACAGCCATCTATATTATCTTCATTTACTATGGCGGTGAGTTTGGCTGTCTGATGTTTGGTTACTCCTGTGACCTTATACACCTGATTTGGTGTTGTTCTCACCTTTTGATATACTACAACATTTTCTTCAAAAATCGGGGACTTATTTTGGGACAATCGAGCAAACTCCACAAAATTTTCAAAAATAAGATTTTTGTGGTTTTTGGGTTCGCTCTTGACAAACTCAGAACAATCAACTTCATCCTCTACAGAAATTACACTCATATCATCATCCTCATTAAGCTTAGATGCGTTTTCAACATCAATTTTATTTTCTGGGCTCAAGTTGGCATTCAATGAGTCAAATTTTTGTATGGTTTTGGTCCTTAGTTTTAGTTTATCATTTTCATCCAAAGGTTTTTCAGCATGTCCTTATGGTCCTTGGACTTTATAAAAGATTCGATTTTGTCCAGACCATACATATAAGTCGGATTCACATCATCAGACGAAACTACACTTTCACAATTATATGCTTCAGCATCGATTTCATCCTCCTTAAACTCAAGGAAGGGCAAAATCATGCGATGAATTTTCTGCCCTATTTCACAGTTCAGATGAATATGAGTGATGTTAGCATAAAGACGTTTAGCAATTAAATAAAAAACATTTCTCTATTTCAGAAGTTTTAAATTGTCACTTTGTAAATAAATGTTTTCGTCCTTAGATTTAATCAGCTCCGACTCCTTCAGCTTTATCCACATCCTCCGTTCCTCACTCTTGGATGACACCCTGCTTATTTGGTCAGTCAGGTTAGAATTAGTGACCCGTGTTTGAGTTAAACTGCTATCTAGATTAGAGATTCTAGAATTTAAGCTTTTTAATTCTTTTTCATATGAATTTTGTGGGACTTTGAATGAAACAAAAATGGATTGTACCTTCTTGATCAATTCATCAAGCTCATTGATCTGCACACTGAGAGATTTTGCTGTGAAGCATAAGTCCTCTCGCTCCTTGGTGTCCTCATTCCCACCGTCTGTATTGTATCCCCTCATTTGAGATACATCTATCACCAGCAAACACTTCCCACTAATTTCATCACCTCTTGCAACACACGCCTTTCCATGAGATGGTTTCCTAACATCATCATCCTCTGAGTCGGTTGACCAGACCTGCACGCCACCGAACTCATCATCCGCTGCCGAACCCTGCACAATTAAAGCTTTCATTGAAGGGTTAGTAGCAGCTTTCTTTCTCTTGATCTCTTCCAGCTTTTTCATCAACACAGCCTCTTCATCTTTTTCCTCATCCTTTTCTGCCATTTTCTTCAGGACACAGTCTTTGGCATAGTGGTTCTTTCCTCCACAATAGTAGCAGTTCACACCAGAATCTCCTTCAACTTTCGCCTCTTTCTTTGGTTCTTCTGTCTTCGGTTCCTCCTTAACTTTTTCAGAACTGTAGCTTCCCTGCCAATTTCGGTTCTTCTTGGTAGGGAACCTTTTCTTAATGAATCTCTTTGGATTCGACACCATCATTGCATAGTCTTCAAAAGTAAGATCATAGTCTTCTAAGTGGAGATCTTCATCTTATACCACACTTTTACTTTTAGACAGGAGTGCCAAGGACCCCAAACTTGAGACCACATTTTTCTCTTGCAAGACAATCTTTTCTTGGGATTTCAGAATCCCCACCAGCTTTGCCAATGAATAAGATTTAAATTGTTCATGAGCTTTAACAGTGGACACAACCGCTCTCCACTCAGATCTAAGGCCATTCAAAAAGGTTACTTTTTATTCAATCAGCTTCCTTTCTATATCATGTTTCAGCATCTTGCTAAGAAGATGATTGAAGCGATCAAACGTCTGAGTAACAGTTTCATCAGAATTCTGTTTAAATTCACCAAAATTAGACGAAAGCAAGGTCTGAATAGAATGCTCCAAATCATCATCTGTGGAATATAGCTCTCGCAGCCTATCCCAGATTTGTTTAGCGGTGCTGCATGAGCTCACCAGCTTGAATGTATCTGATTGAAGAGTGAATCGAATCAGTCTCAATGCTTTAATGTTGCACTGAAACTTTTCCTTTTCGTCTTGAGCAACATCCTTTACGTCCTTTAACAGATCATTATACTCTTTCTGAGTTTTATTGATTTTTGATGTTCCGGAGTGAGCAAATGGTCCAGAAACGATTGCTTCCCAAATAAGGTATCCATTATCTTCAGATCCGATGACATAATCTTCAAAATGATGCGCCCAGACTTCGTAATCCAATGCTGTTTGAGATGTTGATGGGATTAGATTGTGACTCGTCCATGCTTGATCGTTTAACCTATTTGAAAGATCAGACTTGTAATATGTAATATTAGGGCAAAAAAAATAAATGCTGAGTTACATCAATTATGGAATGACGACTCAATAAATATAAGTTAATGCGGAATAACCCTAATCGCAAACTCTTTCACATAAAAGATGTGTATGAATTACACAACCTCGTACTCTGATACCAATTGATGAGTTATAAAACAACTCTTCGATCGATTAGATCTTCGTAACAGGTAAGTGATGAATGCAAAGATAGTAAAAACAAAACACAAGTATGAATCAGAATGTGTCGAATGATTAGATTACTCAATCCTCAGCAGAGCTCGACAAAGAAGTTCCACTGTAGAGGATTCTAGGGTTACAAAAATAAGAACGATGAATATGCTGAACAATACTTTTCTAATCGTTTCTAATCATATCGTTCTAGGATGCATGCAAGCATCTATTTATACTAAACCCTACAAAACTCACGGATGGACAGGCCCATACCGGAGATAAACATTGGACTAGCTAACGAGCCCAATAGACGCGACACTATACTGATCCTAACAAAGGGTCTTTTAAATTTTCACATAGTTTATTTATAGTGCCTAAAATACTCATATAGTATTTTAATAGTATGAGCCTGATAAGTTTAAAACATCTTGTTATCTTATAGTATCATAAATACTCTTATAGTATTTTAACTTAATGGTCTGATCTAGAAATCCCTTGCGTATAGAGTTAGGTAAGTTTTAAGTCTGTTGCAACACCACATCACCCCCAAACACATGTTGGTAATATCTCAACTAAATATAGTTGATCATGCTATATCGATCGCATATATGATTACATAATTGTCCAGGTTTGACCATAGTGTCCAACCTTTAAATACTTTTGTTTTGATCTTCCTGTGATACTTGTTCTAGTATGTGTATATATAAGTAGGTATGTATACTTTCATAAAATTATTGCTATAATTTTGAAAATATACTTTTAGTCAGATCACTTCGCCCCCATTGTATTTATATTTGTATATATTTTATAGGTTGATATACTTAGTTCACTATAAACAATGATCTGATACCAATCTGTCACACTGCCAAACCAAAACGGAGGAAACGTTTGGGGGCAGAGGATGTCATGCTCAGTATCACAAAAGATGTATAATACTAAAAAAAAAGCAACCACAACCATTGTATAAATGTTAAAGTGTTTACATGTATTTGGTTCACAAAAGCTTTACTCCAAAAGTAAATAATAAAACAAAGACATGAAGCTGTATGCTCCATCTTCTAAATCCCTGAGCGTGTACCTGTCTACTAGTTTCCTGAGAATATAAGTTATTTTGAAAGAGTAGATCATCATTTAAGCTGGTGAGTTCATAAGTATTTTAGTTATGAAAAGTGAACTATATGTTCTTTAGAAAATTTCTCCTCTTCATCTAGAAAATCCTATATTTTCTGATATGATGAATGATGAGTAAAAATAACTCTACAATTCCTTCTATGAGTACTAAATGGATACAAGTTATATACAATTTAAGAGTAAACAGACAATCGATTTTGTGAATCTGCCCTAAGCCCACAACCAAACACGGAACAGGAAATGAGGCGGAAGTCACACATCCCATTGTTTGTTAGATCTTCATTGTATATAACCCTGGCGTATTCATTTGGTACTTACGGGGTTAACTGTAATAGTTCTATTATATTTGAAGAAAACATTCCTTAAGAAAATCAAATATTTCCTTTAGTAAAAATGGTAACAATAATAGTTCCTTCTATAATCACTTAACTTATACTAGCTAGATACAATCTAATATCTAACGGACAGTTAAATGTGTGAATATGCCTTAAGCCCACAACCAAATAAGGAACAGAAAGCAAGGCAGAAAGCACCCATTCCATTGCCTATCGGATATTAATTATATATAACCCTGATGTATAAACTCAAGTATTATAGAATTAACCATTCAAGGTTCTTTATATTATTCTAGTTTAATAATACGAATTAAACATTTTATAGATAAGTTTCTAGTTTCACCTACTTAATGTTCTATCTGAAAAGTATGTTTTTGTACTAGAAAGTGGTATGATGTGTTTGTATGTTATGAGCTGAACCATAATTATTACCCCCCTATGATTACTTGGTGTATACAGGTTATATATATAACTAAGATCGAATAGATAATAGACTGTGTCAATCTGATCTAAGCCTACAACCAAACAAGGAACAAGAGATGAAGCGGAAAGCATGCATTCTACTGCCTGTCGGATCCGATTAATATATAACCCTAATGTATCTACTGAGGAATCATAAAGTTAGCATTATAGGCCCCCTTCTAACTGAATGTTCATGTTACTGGGATGTTATGTGGCACTGTTCTATTGGTTAGGAGGACTATTAGAAGTAATGCAATCTTGTACACTAAACGCCTCAGTCCATACTATCGTGAGTTTTATATATATTGCTATGTTTTATTTTATTATTTTCCGGTACTTTGCGGATCTACCCTTTTCAAATAAAATTCGGTACTTTTTAGACGTACCCCAAATATAACCTGATACTTTGTGGATGTACCCCATATATAACTTGGTACTTTGTAGATGTACCCCATATATATCCTTATACCATGTGTATTATTATATTTTCTTTTAAACAGTTGAATTGATGATACGTTACCTTCCTAGGTTACTGGGAGTGTAAAGTATAAGTACGTGAATCATGTATTGTTCCTTTATTCTAGAATATAGTATGTACTGAATCACTAAACTATACCTATTATAGTTTACTAGTATGTTTGCTTGAACTATTCCTGATTTGTAGAAAATACTCAAGTTACTGAATTGAACATGTACTTTAAAAATGGAGTTTTATAAACAACAAACTAACATCTTTTTAAAAGAGTTTTTGAATTGATTTGATCACTTACAAAAGCATAAGAAATCCTTTAATGTGATGGTTATCACAGGTAAAAATCAACACAACTAAATTGTGTTCAACTTGTATTCCCCCCCCCCCCCTTTAAAAGCATTTAAAACCATTTAAAAGATAGATTAGAGGGGTATGAACTCACCATATGTGGGTGATTCAGTTGAAGATTCAAGTAAGGATGATAAGTTCCACGATTGAAGTCCCGAGGCACAAACGAGTCCTAAATGGCATATAATGATACATATTGGCATGTAATTAGTGAATCTAGCTACAAAGTTGACTGGGAAAGAACCTAGGATGCAAGAATAACTCACCAAAAAGAGTTCTAGAAGCAAATTAGGAGGCTGAAAGGGTGTTTACGGCTGGGCTTCAGGTGTTCACTGCCCAATTTGATGAGCGGTTCACGAACCAACTAAAGAACACATGAAGATCTTGGTATTTTGGTGACTGTTTGAAGGATCTCTGATGTATTCCATGAATATGGTAACGAAAAGGGAAGAAAAACAATGAAAGATGAAGTTCGTGTGGATGATACTTTAGAGAGATTAGAGGGGATCATGGACAAGAGATGAGAAATGAAGATAAAAATGATCAAACTCTTATATATAGGAAGGTGATTACGGCCAAGGAGTTCACGACCGTGAACCTAGGGTTCAAGGTCCGACGCTTGATCACGATCCGAAGGTCTTCACGGCTTCACAGGTTCATGACTCGGTGGTTCATGGTCCGAAGTTCTTGGCTCCTTCCACGACTGTTAAGCTTTGGTGGTCAATGCGAAGGCTCTCATAGCCTAAGGCTTTTTCACTTCCAACTATCACACATTTAGATACAAGGCTGCAAATCTTGTAAACCAATAATCCATATAATTTAAGATAGATGGAAGGAATAAGTTTGACCATAATTGACTTTTAAGAATAAAAAATTTCGGGTTGTGACCGACCACCAGAAGGGTGACATGTGGCAAACTTTGGATGGGCGACGAAGCAAGTACACACCATGCAACAGAGTACCCCGACCATCACTATAAATAGAGATGCTTGCTTTCTAGTTTTTCATCTCAAACCAACCTCCAAATTCTCCATCTATATCTCAATACCCTCTTGACAACAAGAAAGTCCTGTTGCAATGTTTCGGGCGCTTCTTGATATGCTAGTAGAGTGAGCTCACAACCCCTATTTTACTATTTTAAAATGATTTCAAGGGGTAATACATGCTTAATAATTGATTTTATAAAAAGATTAATTTTATAAATATTAAGTCATTTTATAGTAACTTGGATGCCTTAGGATAGTAGAACTATAGATATTATGCCTAGATTTAATTTATGATTTGTGTCTAAAGGATGTGATGCCTAATAATCTAGTAGTAGTATACCTAGATGTTATAATGGCCAAATCCATATGAAACCTTCAGTACCTAGGAGTTATGCTAGACAAGATTTAGGACATGCACTGTACTTAGTTGTTACGCTGCCCAAATATCCTGTTAAAATAACCATAATTAGGGTATGTATATATATATATACATACATATATACATATATATATACATATACATACATACGTATATATATATATATATATATATATCAGTTGCATAAATTAAAAGAAACAAGTGTCAGCTCCTTCTTTGTGAGTTATTAACAGTTGCATATACTTGTAGAGAAAATGTAGAACTTGCCAAATGGTTCAGTTTATGAGATCATAACATTAAGTGACACATACTCACATATAACAAGACATTCATCATGGATCACCAGAAGCATAACATTTCACCAAAAATAAAAAGCATCACATGTCACCAAAAGCAAGCACATATCACTAAAACAAACACATATCATCAAAATCATACCACCATAAGCACATCACCAAAAGAATGTGTCACACCCCCAAACCGGAACGACAGAAACGTTCGGGGCGGAGGACGTCATGTATAGTATAACAACAATTGTATAATAGTAATCAAAGTACAACAATCTTCTATTGATAAAGTATAAGTTGTTACATATGTGTTCAAATCATTGTATATTGACACTAAAAATGTATAGCAAAAGATAAAAGACACGAGTCTATGAAGCACCGTCTTCTCAAAAACTCGTGGATGTACCTGTTTACTGACTTCCTGAGAATACAAGAAGTTTTGAAAAGAGTATCAACAATTAAGCTGGTTAGTTGATAAGAATGTTTGTAACTAAAATCTGTTTTCTGTTCCTTGAAATTGTAAGTATGTTTTCTCAGAAAGTCCTATATTTTTTGTTGTAATATGTTGTAAACAAAATATGCAAATATTATTGTACTCTGAGGTAGTATAATGTAGTTTTAGTTCACATAAAACCATGAAAAGTGTGTTTTCTCTATACTGGAATGGTGTTTTGTATTTGTACTTGTATGAAAACTATATGTTTGAAAATGTTTAGTTTTACCAAATGTGCTTGTAAAATGTTGTTTTATAGTTTTATTATTAAATAAAACTATGTCAAGTTATTTAGTTATTCATACACTAATCGTTTTGTTCAATAGGAAATTGTGAGTTATCATAACCACGCTTGATGACCTAAGCTGGCCTGAACACGAAGTTCTTCATGCGTTGCAATCGGTACGACATTTGTCACCTCAGGCCTGTCGGCCTCATTGTTGCAAGCAGCTCAGGTGTGGGATTTTCAGTCACGTATAGATATATACACAAGTGTCACGCTCTCCCTCTAGGTGACTCTAGTTATAATTTCAGGACTTGGTTGGTACTTAGATGTGAGAACCCGAAATTTGTATCTTGTAAGTTAATCAAATCAATCAAAACTTCATACCTGTTTTTGTAATTTTTTTTATGTTTATGGTTATTTTATGGATTTCTAAGCCTAGTACACTTAAGGGTTGGGTGTTCGGAAGTGATAGCTTGAGATCAGTGGAGTGCATCCTAGCCGTGAACATCAAGTTTCCTCACAACTATCATCAACCAAAAGCTCTCTTTTCTCCTCTAAATCGTAAGTAACTCATCTCTTTCTTGTTGTTTATGAGAAGTTCTTTGCCTTCCATTTTGATTCATCATGTTGTCATCAAAAATATTCAAGAGTTATAGCCGCTAACCCTTCTTCTGGTCATGAACCCTTCTTATATTCATCATTGGGTCGTGAACACATCAAGTGTTCTTTGGCCGTGATCAACTTAAGGGTCGTGAACCCGTCACACTTGGCCGTGATCATCTTTTAGCCTCCCATTTTCAGTTCTAACACTTCATTGTAAGTGTTCCCTACTTCCCAAGGTTGTTTCCTTTACACTTTAGTTGTTATATACACTATTTGTATACATATATATGTTATTATCGGGTCTAGTCCTACCAAGCATCCTATATCGATCTTTCATCGAATCACTCACTGCAGGTGAGTTCATACCCCTACAATTAAACTTTTAAATGATGTTTAAATGCTTTTAGAGGAAGAATACAAGTAGAACACAATAAGAATGTGTTAACCATTTACATATGCAAACAACAAACAAAAGGATTTCTTATACTCAAAAACTTGTTAAAATCTTTTAAACTATTTTAAACTTGTTTTATATCAAAATCATATTCGTCTATTTATTTATGTATAAGTATGCTTTAACGGACTTAGGACAATTCCTAAATACCCTGACTCTTGTCCTTATTTGGTTGTGGGCATAGGGTTGGATCACTAGTTCAACTGTCGGCTAAATCATAGTTCTACTCATTAAATACATATATGAATATTAAACCATTTTTAAGGAACATAATTAAATCAATTGCTTCCGTTAAGCAACTGAGTCTTTTCTACAAATTAGTATAAGTTCAAACAAACGTACTAGTAAATTATAACAGGTATAGTTTAGAGGTTCAATACATATTGTTTCTAGAATAAAGAAACATACATGAGTCATTACATTCATACCATTACTATACATTACAAAACATACTATAACAAGAATAGAAAGAAACATACATACTATAACAAGAACAATACAACTAAAATGTGAAACACTATTTTACGGCTTAGCAATATACTTGTTGTGTCACGTTTTGTAACCAGAGTCTCCTGGAGGGAGAGCATTAGTTTGTGTATAGATCTATACCGGATTGACCATCCTACAGCTTGCTGCTGGCTACAGTGGGACCTATAGGTCTATGGGTGACAAATGTCATACATTATCGATGTCTGAAGAACGTTGTGTTTTATACTAGTGAATCAAGCATGCTTATAACCTAATCATATTTTTACCTTAATGAACAATTTAGTTTAAAGTAGTTAGTGCTTCAGTAGGTATTTTATACAACACTACTATACATCTTCACTTTTCATTACATTCATACAGTAATATTCTCACATTGGGAAATGAAAACTATTTTTCTAGTAAAGATAGTCATGAACTTCGAAAAACATACATTTTTACAAAGGAACAAACATACAAAACAATTGATTCTTGGTGGAAGACTACTTTTCATTTTAGTAGAAAATATTGGATTTTCTAGGAAGTATACAAACATTTACATAGAAACACTTACAAAAATTTTCATGAAACAAATGTAAACTTTTGACACAAAATACTTATGCACTCACTCAACTTTTATGTTGACACTCTCTTTCAAATAACTTGTATTCTCAGGTCACCAGTAGACAGGTACACATGATCAAATTTCTAGAAGACGGAGCACGTTCAAGACTCGTATTTTATTTTGATGTACATTTTTGGTGTCTTATAACTGTACATAGAACACACATGTATTTAACTATATTATTAATGCAATGGATATTGTTGCTTGTTTTACTATTGTGCATTTTTATGATACTATACATGATGTCCTCCACCCCCGAATGTTTCCGCCAATTCGGTTCGGGGGTGTGACAGATTGGTATCAGAGCATTGTTTATAGTGAATTGAGTATATATCAACCCATAACAGGCATACAACTACAAAGACATCAGGATTGAAATACTCTGACCAAGAGTTTATAATTTTAAAATAATAAAAATTTTACTAAAAGTATACATACATGCATTCATACTAAGATCAGTGTCATACTAACACAGAAGAAAAGTATTGCAGCTGTTGTACTACACAAGTAGGCTTGGGGACATATAATCAGTTATGGGATGGATATAGCCTGATCAACTATATCAACCCATAAAAGGCATCAGAGCATTGTTTATAGTGAATTGAGTATATATCAACCCATAAAAGGCATACAACTATAAAGACATCAGGATTCAAATACTCTGACCAAGAGTTTATACTTTTAAAATAATAAAATATTTTACTAAAAGTATACATACATGCATTCATACTAAGATCAGTGTCATACTAACACAGAAGAAAAGTATTGTGGTTGTTGAACAACACAAGTAGGCTTGGGGACATATAATCAGTTATGGGATGGATATAGCTTGATCAACTATATCTACTCAAGAAGTGAATAGCATGTGCCTACGATTGATTGTGTTGTTGCTACAAGTCTAAAAACTTACAAACTCTAGTACAATGGATTCCATCTACCTGGCGACCCGTACTTTCCCGATCAAGGGATCGATGGATGGCTTGAAGGTGAACCCGAGGATGAGTACCCGAGTGTCTTCCAACAATACCTCTGGCTCAAACCCTAATGGCTCATTCTCTCTCATAAACCTTTGTGGGAGAGTCATCTTTAATGGTTCCAACTTTAATGATTGGATTTGGAACATCAGGATGGCCATTCGCTATGAGGACAAAAAATATGTCGTAGACAAGGAGTTATCGAAATTTATGAGTCTTCTGATACTTCTGAGGAGATTACTGAGTTTAGGGCACATGAGAAGGATGCCATCAAGGTAGCGTGTATCACGCTTGCCACGATGTCAGCTGAACTCCAAAAGTCCTATGAGGACGTCTACCCTTTTGAGATGTACCAGGACCTGATGGAAAGATATCATCAGAGTGCTCATATAGAGAGGTATGAAATCATCTTCTCCATGATAACAACCAAGATGAGGATGGTGAACCCATCACGAGCCACATGCAGAAAATGCAAAGGTTTGTGGACCAATTGCTAAAGTTGAATGTGAATTTCCCTGAGGAGTTGGCTATAGAAATCATTCTACACTCCTTAGCTCCATGTTATGATTAGTTCCGAATGACCTAGCATGTGAACAAGGAGGAGATCACACATAGCAAACTTCAAGGGCTTTTGATGACTGTCGAAAGTGGTCTCAAAGGCAAATCGGTTGTTACTACTCTTACCACCGTCCCTGTTCTGGCAATTGGAGATGGGAAAGGGAAGAAGAGGAAGGATCCCTCAAAGAGCCACAAGGGAAAGTCTCTTGATGGATCCTCTTTAATTGGGACCAAGACTGGTTCTGCTGCTCCCTCTTCCATTCCTAAGGAAGCAGAGTGTTTTTATTATCACGACAAAGGGCACTGGAAGCGAAGCTTCCCCAAATACTTGAAGGATGTCATGGATGGGAAGGTTAAACCCACCCATGTAGGTATTTATACTATTTTATCTAAAAACTCATCACATACTAACTCTTGGGTGCTTGACACATGTTGTGGATTTCACATTTGTTCTGATGTGCATGGCCTAAAAAGATGTAAGGATGTGGAGCACGGGAAGATAAACTTGATCATGGGGAATAGGAAGGTTTCACTTATCACCAAGATTGGAGTTTACTATTTATTGCTTAGTAGTGGGTTAGATACAGATTGGAATAGTTGTTGATACTCGTCTGATATGGCTAGAAATATTATTTCCTTTCATGGTTTATATAAACAAGGTTTCACATTTTCGTTTGATAATGAAATTGGTGCAATAAATGCTTAATATAATAGTGTTTTTTATTTTAAAGCATTACCTTGCAATGGTGTATATGAAACCGTGAATGTTGTAGACAACTTAGGAAATGATGTGTTGCATATCGATTCTTCCAATGAAGTGGATAAAGCATGCTTGTGGCATTGTCGTCTTGGACATGTCAGCAAGAAGCGCATAGATCGGCTCCAAAAGGCTGGATTTTTGGAGTCATTGGACTTAAGGTCGGATGACACTTCCGAATCTTACTTACTTGTAAAGATGAGTAAATCACCCTTCATTGGTACTTGTGAAAGGGGTGAAGGTTTGTTGGATCTCATACATATTGATATGTGTGGGCCCTTCAAAACTGCCACAAAGGATTCTAACGGCTTCTAAGTGACTTTTACTAATGATTACACTAGATATGGCTATGTCTACTTAATCAAGCATAAGCCATAAACCTTTGAAAGATTCAAAGAGTTTAAGAAAGAAGTGGAGAATCAGTTGGGCATGAAGATAAAGATGCTCTGATCCCATCGAGGTGGTGAGTATCTTACTATCGAGTTGCTAGACTATCTTAAGGAGTGTGGAATTGTTTCACAGTTGATGCCACCTAGGACACCACAACTTAATGGTGTGGCTAGAGGCGCAACCGAACCTTGTTGGACATGGTTAATTCCATGATGAGTCAAGCTTCATTACCTATTTCATTCTAGGGGTATGCCTTAGAGATTACTACCCGTATCCTTAATATAGTCCCAACTAAGAAGGTTGCCAAAACACCTCACGAGATGTGGACTGGGAAGGCTCCCACATTAGACCACATCAAGGTTTGGGGTTGCGAGGCTTTCATGAGGCACAAGACTCACGATAAGCTCAAACCACAGAGTAAGCGGTGTATTTTCATCGGCTACCCAAAGGAATTTTTTGGTTATCACTTCTACAAACCGCTGACAATGTTGTCTTCGTTGCAAGGAGAGGAGTCTTTCGCGTGAGAGAGCTCATAGGACAAGGAGACAGTGGGAGGAAAATTGACCTTGAAGAGATTTAAGAGTCAAGCGGTGAAGGAACCTCAAACACTAGCAATCAACCCGAGGAGGAAACTCCTTTTGAGCCAATCGATAAGTCTATACCTCTGAGGCATTCCGGTAGAGTTAGTGTTCCACCCGAGTTCTATGGTTTCTGTAACAACCCGAAGTTGTTCATCGCCGAAAACCTATTCTACCTGTATAACTCCCCGTATATCGATTCGTTCTGATGTCGTTTTTGGGTTAAATTAATTAAACTTATATGTTTAATTGATGCTAATGAGTGTCAAAACCTCTTAGGAACTCATGAAATTAGCCCAAAATGCTTATTCCAAAAATTTTAGAAACATTCCCGCCGAGTCACGGAAACTTAATCGGGTGCGACCAAAAGCCCCGTTTAATGCCGGTATCGGGTAGAATTCCACCGTGTCCAAGTTTTTATGACCTATTTAAACACATTTAGGCTTCCATTTGAAGCTTTTTCTCCCTCTCTCTACACTCTCTCTAACCTTTCTCCTAAATCCAAGTTTAGGGGTCCAAATCACAAGTTTAAGTCTTTCAATCACCAAGGTACCTTCCTTAACTCATTGTGTATCATATTTGGCATTCAAATATGAGATTAAATCATGGAATGGGACCTTACATGTGAGTTTACGGCCCATGAAGGTGCCTAGGCCGTAAACACTAAGTTAAAAGGGCTTTAAGCCCTTAAACCATTCCTAGACTCAAACAAGGCTTAGATATGACATTTAGAATATTGGTAATGGCCTTAGAACATCATAAACATAATTTTTGGGGATTAAATGGGAGTTTATGGCCAAGGCTCATGCTTGGGCCGTAAACCCCTCAAAAAGGGAGAGTAAACTCATTTTAACATGTCCAAATGTCGTCAAACTTAACCAATAGCCGTGTGGTAAATTCTAGAGCCATCTAAAAATAGTTTGGGGACCTTAAACACATTAAACATCGTCTTAATAAGAGTTTACGGCCATAGATCATGCTCTTAGGCTGTAAACTCCTAAATGTGAATTAAATGCTGCCCTAATTTCATAGTAAGGCTTGGAAAATTAACTAGAATCACATGTGATTGTTCCTTGAGCCCCAAAATAATTATTCAAGACCATGGGAGAGTTTACGGCTGTAAACTCCAAGTTTACAGCCGTGAACTCCCTTAAACATGGTATAAGTCCCATAAATTTATTCCAAGGCATTTTAGAAGTCCATTCCAACATTTCCCAAGTCCAAACAGGCCATTAAACACTCAAAATCACACTAACATGTGTTCACGGCCGTGAACTCATGTATGTATGTGTTTCATGGTTGTAAACTCTTTAAAATGTTTACTCTTGGGGAGTAAACTCAAATCCCAAGTCCCTAGTACCATTACACGTCCGTAAATATCACCCGGGTCACTCCAAACACTTGTTTTAAAGTGTTTAATCTCGTTGGAGTATAATGTTCCATATAATTACTGATTGTAAATCTAATTAGATATATGGCATTATTTCATTTTACATAGGGAAATCGCAAGTAATCAGGCCCCGAACCAACGTTTAGTGTCCGAAATCGTCGAATTTCCGAGTCCGGTGAGTTCATACCCCTACCCTTTTTACGTGTTTTCAATGGTTTTTCAATGTTTTCAGGGGGGGGGGGGGGAATACAAGCAAAAATTACAAGTGTATTTTGTACTTAAACTGATTTTTAACTCAATGGTTTTACTTACTAAATGTCTTGATTTCCAAAGATTTGTGATAACTGACGTTTTGAATTGCAGGTTAAATATAGATTTCTTTTAAAAGTGTTATAACTATATTCTCTTTGAATAAGAAATCATACTAATCATAGTTAAGATCAATATGAATACGAATGTAACCTAGTACGAATATAAATACGAATGTAATCTAGTACGAATACGAATACGAATACGAATACGAATACGAATATGAATACGAATACGAATATGAACACGAATACGAATACGAACACGAATATGAATACGAATACGAATGTAATCTAGTACGAATACGAATACAAATGTAATCTAGTACGAATACGAATACGAATATGAATACGAATACGAATACGAATACGAATACGAATACGAATACGAATACGAATACGAATACGAATACGAATACGAATACGAATACGAATACGAATACGAATACGAATACGAATACGAATACGAATACGAGTACGACTACGAATACGAATACGACTACGAATGCAAATACGACTACGAATGCGAAATGACGCCTTTGGTTGACACTAAGACTTCGAATATACAGTTAGTGTACCCCTTGAGTGTCACCAGAGTTTCGAATTTAATACGAAAATACGCCTCTGGACCTCTACTAAGTTTCAAATATATCCGCCTCAGAATGTCGACAGAGCTTCGAATACACAAGTAATATACTCTTTTAGAACTCAGCAGAACTTCAAAAATACTGTAATGTACGCTTCTATGTGATTCCAAATATTCGAATATACAACTAAATTAGTAAATAATAGCCATTCTAAAGTAGGATAACTAAGGGTTTAGAGTACTTAACAAATGCTACACATATGGGAATTACTATTACTTCGAAATCAAACCTAAGAAATCAACCACCACACAAAGGAAAATATGGGATTTTCCTGGGATAACATAACAACTAGTAACGAACCTAGATACTAATAGACAACTCAACACATAGGAAAATATGGGATTTTCCTGGATAATACAACAGCACATAAACGGATAAAGTAACAAATGAATAACTAAAACTATAAGGAAAATATGGGATTTTCCTGGAACGACATAACCAACCGTTTTTGAAATTGTAACCAAGGATAACCAAACCGTTTTCATAAGAAAATATGGGATTTTCTTGATTAACGAATTTTCCAGAAAGTAAAGGAACTCGTTCTTTTCAAAACTAAATTGCTTATGAACTCACCAGCTTTATGCTGATTTTCAAATTGCTTGTATTCTCAGGTCAATGATAGACAGGTACACCGCAACCTTTTGGAGAAGACGGAGCATCCCGAAGAATCGTCTTTACTTTTGTTTATATTATATATGTAAAACACTTGTACAACTTTACTTTCAAACAGATGTAAACAATATTATGTAATGTAATGTTTTGCGATTACTGCTTTACTATGTGCATTGGATTTGATACTCAACGTGGAGTCAACCCTGGAAATGTTTCCGCCTTTGGTTTTCGGGGTGTGACAGATTGGTATCAGAGCCCTTGTTTATAGTGAACTGGTATACCAAAGCTTACATGGTATAAGACTATAAACATTAAAGGGCCTAAGTGATCTGAACTAAAAGTATACTCTACGAATATAAGTATTTTCTAAAGTATACAAGTATACCGGCCGTCGAAATCCGTAACTACAAGTAGAACAAAATATAAGTAAATGGGTGTTGTACACTACGGTTAAACCTGGGCAGTTATGTAGTCGTGTCTAGGATCAATATAGCCTGGCCAACTATATTCATTCGAGACACCGCCAACATGTGCTTGGGAGTGACTGTGGTACACAGCATACCTAAAACTTACCTAATATCCCAAACAATGAGTCGTCGCTGCAGCGAACCATGAAATACTATGGGAGTATTTCTCGAGATGATACTTTGTAGAGGATTCCTCGTATACGTGTTGTTCCTTGATCATTCCTCTAGCGATAAAATTTTCTGCCTGGATCACTCTTTCCTACTTTATCGCTTAATATGGTGTTATATCTGTCTTGATGAGATATCCCCTGATCCGTATCTCTTGATTTAATCCAGAGGACTTATGATCTTCTCTTTCCTGATCTTTTTAGATCAAGATGCCTCCAAGGAAAAGACCCAGCTCGAAGAACACCAACAACCCTCCGCCGCCACCACCTCCTCTTCAAATCGATCTAGAAACACTTCAGGCAACCATTTCTGCAACCATATCAGCTCTCCTACCTCAACTAAATCCCAATGGTTCAGGAGGTGGTTCCTAAAACCAAAACCAAGAAGGTAATCAGGGACATCGGAATGAGTGTTCCTATAAAGACCTCATGAATGCAAAACCGACATTCTTCGATGGCACAGGGGGTGTCATTGCTCTAACTCAGTGGTTAGAGAAAATCGAATCAATCTTCGAGATTTGTGCCTGTTCGGAATCTGATAAGGTGAAATTTGCCGGCTGTACGCTCACCGATAAGGCTTTAACTTGGTGGAACGGCCGAGTCAAATCCCTGACTTTACCTGTAGCCAATGCTATGGGATGGGAAGTTATGAAGGAACTACTACGTGCGGAGTATTGCCCTCGGGGTGAAATCCAGAAGCCGGAACATGAGCTATGGAACCTGAAGATGAAGGGTTCCGATATCGCCTCTTACGCTTCTAGGTTTGATGACTTGGCACTTCTTTGTCCGGGAATGGTTGCCCCGGAAAGCAAAAAGGTAGAAAGGTTCATCTGGGGATTAACTCAGTTGACGAAAGGGAACGTTATAGCAGCAAAGCCAAATACCTATGACAGCGCCAAGTGTCTGACACAAACTTTGATCGATCACAATGATGACCAAGAAGAAGCAGACACCACTCCCGATCCAACAGAAAAGAGTGGCAAGAAAAGAAAGTTTTGGAGAAAGAAGAAGAAGAGTCAGTCTTCCCCATAATCCTCAAAGAAACAACAAATAGTGGCAGTCCACGCTGCCACTACCCCTGCTGCTGTTTCTGTTGTCAATTCCACATCTCAAGTACCTGTCACCAGATATGTCGGTACCCTCCCATGGTGTCACCGATGTAACTACCACCATCGCATCCCTGGCCCTTATCGTGCAAAGTTCTGTAGAAGTTGAGGCCAAGAAGGTCACCTTGCACGAACCTGCAAAACCCCAACCCCGTCAACTAGTCAAGCTTCTGGAGCAGGTATCGGTCAAACCTGCTACAGCTGTGGAGAGGTCGGGCACTATAAGCGAAGCAGTCCAAAAACAGTAACGTCTGGCAACACCGGAAGAGTCCTAACTATGGGGCAAGAAAGGATAGCTGCCGATCCCACCGTTGCCACAGGTATACTTCTTTTCGATAAATCTTGTGCCCGTAATCCTTTTCAATTCTAATGATGAAAGGATTTGTTAACCATTCATTCAAATATCTTTTTAAATGAAATCCTTCGTTAATAATCGAAACGTGCATCGTCAAGATGACTAACCAGTGAGAAAGAAAGCGTTAACATCATACCCTTAGATCATATCCTCAATTCGGATGGTTATCCCTTTCCATTTGATCTAAAGGTAAACCTTTCATGGAAAGCTTTGATGCAAGCTTGGCATGGAATGACTTAGTCTCATTCAGACGGATATTCTTGTCTTCAAAAGGGTCATCTGTTTGTATCTTTCCTTTGACCCAACTCTCATATTCTTCGTGCATCAAAGCTTAGAAAGTTTTTCCATCCATTCCCCGTCCGTATGATATTCGGGAAAACGGGATGTCTGTAACTTTTTCCCTGATGCCTTTCCAAGAATCCTCGAGAATTCTTCTCCAAGCGTCTAGTCAAGTCTCGTACTAATCTAGTTCCTGGAGCTACCTCGTAGCTGAACCTCCAGAAGATGATGTATCCAATACAGCGACCAAGACCTGATGTGATCACCACGAGTTCGTAGTGGTACCCTTCAGTCAAATCACTTTCCTTGATCTTGTAGTAAAAAAAGCAGCCATACCCATGGGCCCATAACTACTCTGCGACATGAAGATGTACCTTCTTGTTGGAGTTTGTTTTCTGTTGGAAGCCTTATCCTAGGGAAAAACATGGAATGCTTTGGAAAAGCGAAATACTTCCCTCATGGTACATTAGACCCTTCACGACCCTTGTGAAATCGATTCCGTAACATTCAAACTTCGATTACCCTCGGAACTTAGTAGCACCCATCTGATACTTCACGTCTCGGTCGTTGAGAAGTATCTACCCAACGAAATCAAGACGCGTCTCGATAGTGAGGGTTCGCTGAGACGTCAAGCGGAGACCCGATGTCACGTAGGAGCGCGAAAACCCGAAGCAGCAAATCCATCCGTATCTCATTCAAATTCATGTCTTGTATCGTAATTATTGAATTTCGAGACAAAATTCCTTCTAACGGGGGGATAACGTAACAAACCGAAGTTGTTCATCGCCGGAAACCCATTCTACCCGTATAACTCGCCGTATATCGATTCGTTCCGATGTCGTTTTAGGGTTAAAGTAATTAAACTTATATGTTTAATTGATGCTAATGAGTGTCCAAACCTCTTAGGAACTCATGAAAATAGCCCAAAATACTTATTCCAAAAATTTTAGAAACATTCCCGCCGAGTCACGGAAACTTAATCGGGTGCGACCAAAAGCCTCGTTTAGTGCCGGTATCGGGTAGAATTCCACCGTGTCCAAGTTTTTACGACCTATTTAAACACATTTAGGCTTCCATTTGAAGCTTTTGCTCCCTCTCTCTACACTCTCTCTAACCTCTCTCCTAAATCCAAGTTTAAGGGTCCAAATCACAAGTTTAAGGCTTTCAATCACCAAGGTACCTTCCTTAACTCATTGTGTATCATATTTGGCATTCAAATTCGAGATAAAATCATGGAATGGGACCTTATATGTGATTTTACGGCCCAGGAAGGTGCCTAGGCCGTAAACACTAAGTTAAAAGGGTTTTAAGCCCTTAAACCCTTCCTAGACACAAACAAGGCTTAGATATGACATTTAGAATGTTGGTAATGGCCTTAGAACATCATAAACATAATTTTTGGGGATTAAATGGGATTTTACGGCCAAGGCTCATGCTTGGGCCGTAAACCCCTAAAAAACGGAGAGTAAACTCATTTTAACATGTCCAAATGCCTTCAAACTTAAGCAATAGCCTTGTGGTAAATTCTAGAGCCATCTAAAAATAGTTTGGGGACCTTAAACACATCAAACATCCTCTTAATAAGAGTTTACGGCCATAGCAAGGCTTGGAAAATTAACTAGAATCACATGTGATTGTTCCTTGAGCACCAAAATAATTATTCAAGACAATGGAAGAGTTTACGGCCGTAAACTCCAAGTTTACAGCCGTGAACTCCCTTAAATATGGTATAAGTCCCATAAATTTATTCCAAGCCATTTTAGAATTCCATTCCAACATTTCCCAAGTCCAAACAGGCCATTAAACACTCAAAATCACACTAACATGAGTTCACGTGCGTTAACTCATGTATGTATGTGTTTCATGGTTGTAAACTCTTTAAAATGTTTACTCTAGGGGAGTAAACTCAAATCCCAAGTCCCTAGTACCATTACACGTCCGTAAATATCACCTGGGTCACTCCAAACACTCGTTTTAAAGTGTTTAATCTCATTGGAGTATAATGTTCCATATAATTAGTGATTGTAAATATAATTAGATATATATGGACATTATTTCATTTTACATAGGGACATCGCGAGTAATCATGCCCCGAACCGACGTTTAGTGTCCGAAATCGTCACATTTCCGAGTCCGGTGAGTTCATACCCCTACCCTTTTTCCGTGTTTTCAATGGTTTTTCAACGTTTTCATGGGGGGGGGGGGGAATACAAGCAAAAAGTACAAGTGTATTTTGTACTTAAACTGATTTTTAACTCAATGGTTTTACTTACTAAATGTCTTGATTTCCAAAGATTTGTGATAACTGACATTTCGAATTGCAGGTTAAATATAGATTTCTTTTAAAAGTGTTATAACTATATTCTCTTTGAATAAGAAATCATACTAATCATATTTAAGATCAATACGAATACGAATGTAACCTAGTACGAATACGAATACGAATGTAATCTAGTACGAATACGAATACGAATGTAATATAGTACGAATACGAATACGAATACGAATATGAATACAAAAACGAATATGAACACGAATACGGATACGAATGTAATCTAGTACGAATACGAATGTAATCTATTACGAATATGAATATGAATACGAATACAAATACGAATACGAATACGAATACGAATACAAATAAGAACACGAATACGAATACGAATACGAATACAAATACGAATACAAATAAGACTACGAATACGAGTAAAGTCTACGAATACGAATACGACTACGAATGCAAATACGACTACGAATGCGAAATGACGCCTTTGGTTGACACTAAGACTTCGAATATACAGTTAGTGTACCCCTTGAGTGTCACCAGAGTTTCAAATTTAATACGGAAATACGCCTTTGGACCTCTACTAAGTTTCTAATATATCCGCCTGAGAATGTCGACAGAGCTTCGAATACACAACTAATATACTCTTTTGGAACTCAGTAGAACTTCGAAAATATTGTAATGTACGCTTCTGTGTGATTCCATATATTCGAATATACAACTAAATTAGTAAATAATAGCCATTCTAAAGTAGGATAACTAAGGGTTTAGAGTACTTAACAAATGCTACACATATGGGAATTACTATTACATCGAAAGCAAACCTAAGAAATCAACCACCAAACATACGAAAATATGGGATTTTCCTCGGATAACATAACAACCAGTAACGAAGCTAGATACTAATAGACAACTCAACACATAGGAAAATATCGGATTTTCCTGGATAATACAACAACACATAAACGGATAAAGTAACAAACAAATAACTAAAACTATAAGGAAAATATGGGATTTTCCTGGAACGACATAACCAACCGTTTTCAAAATTGTAACAAAGGATAACCAAACCGTTTTCATAAGAAAATATGGAATTTTCTTGATTAACGACTTTTCCAGAAAGTAAAGGAACTCGTTCTTTTCAAAACTAAACCGCTTATGAACTCACCATCTTTATGCTGATTTTCAAACTGCTTGTATTCTCAGGTCAGTGATAGACAGGTACACCGCAACCTTTTGGAGAAGACGGAGCGTCCTGAAGAATCGTCTTTACTTTTGTTTATATTACATATGTAAAACACTTGTACAACTTTACTTTCAAACAGATGTAAACTGTAACAGCCCGGATTTCCAGGTATCTTTTATGCTTATGTTTTTGGTGTTTTGTGAGGGGACTCGGCGAGTTGGAGCTCAAACTCGCCGAGTAGGATCGCGGTTCTGGACGCGGGTTCGCGCTTGGACTCGGGGAGTCGTAGGTATGGACTCGGCGAGTCCGTGCTGTTTAATGAAACCCTAATTTCTCGGGTTTGGGACCTATTTAAAGGGCCTTAAGGCCGTCATTTGTGCTCACCAGACCCCTGAGTGAAACCCTAGCGATTTTGAGCGTTTGGAGCAAAGCAAGGAGCCATTATTGATCTTGGAAGTGTTATATTGCAAGGGAAAGGAAGCAATAGCTAAGCCGAAACAAGAGGAGCCACTTCCTGAAGATTTGAGGTCCAGAACATCACATTTGAGGTACTACCTTCGAGCTATTCTCTCTTCTGTTGATGTTTATATTGATTTAGGGCTTATTGAGCCCTTTTGTGGCTAGATCTAGTGCTTCCTTTGTCCCTTAAGCGAGTTAGGTTCTAGGTCTGGACCTTTGGAGGTCCAGAGTGTCCCTTTGCCCCAGCATTTTATGAATCCATGGGGGTTTTGGATTGGGGTCTTTGTGCTTAAGGTCAAAACACCATTTATGAGTCATGGGGTGTGTTATGAGCACCAAGATGTGGACTTTACGTGATAAATAAGCTTAGGAGGGCCAGATCTATGAGTTGTTGGAACGGATCTGACCTCAGAAGCAAGTTTGAGTTGATGCATGGCATGGACTCGCCGAGTCTGAAGAACAGACTCGGTGAGTAGCATGAAGATTGACCTTAACCACTCAGTAAGTGGTCTAGCCGAGTTATGAGTTGACTCAGTGAGTCAGGGAGAGTTAGAGAGGGTTGACACGTGGATTGAGTCGAACTGGAACTCGCCGAGTTGTTCTTGAGACTCGGCGAGTTGAGTCGGGGTGGCCCCACGATTCATACCAGGTGGAACTCCTCGAGTCAGAGGAATACTGGACGTGTCAAAAAGGGAATCCTAAAGAGTTGGTGAAAACGCTTAGACTCGCCGAGTCACCCCAGTGCACTCGCCGAGTCCGGTCAAAGTTGACCGTTGACCGTTGACTAGTGTTGACTTGATAGGGGTAGTCAACCTTAGTGGTAAAAGTATTAATTAAGAGACATATGATGTTATAGGGGGATTATAGCTCGGAGGATCGAGCACGAGTGATTTCCAGGATTCGCGAGTTATTGAGATACACGAGGTGAGTCTTCTCACTATACTTTACCTTGAGTAGGTAACCAGAGTTATGTGATCAGAGTATTTGTATGCTATATGTATGTGATGTGTTGTACTGCATTATTTCTATGTGATTTATGCTGTGCATGTTTTAGAGTTGGAACCGGAAGGTTCACAGAGTTAGAACCTGAGGGTTCACAGAGTTTGGTTGCACGGACCCATAGAGTCGTATCCTCGAGTGGCTAATATGTGTTATATATGTGGTATTTTGGGGAACTCACTATGCTTTGTGCTTACAGTGTTAGTGTTGTTTGTTTCAGGTACTAGCGATGACCGTGGTAATGCGTTGGCTTGATCTGTACACACGCATTGGATTTTATATATATATATATATATATATATATATATATATATATATATACGATCTTGGGATTTTGTATGATGTGAATTGGGATTTAAACTTAATGTTGTTATGAAAATTAAATGAGAAATGTTTTTATAATTTATTTCAAAAAAAAATGATTTTGAAATTCACGGTGTTACAAGTTGGTATCAGAGCCTTGGTTTGAGGGATTCGAGTACACCTTCGGGCGTATTTGAACTCAAACTGAGGATTTGAGAAGTATTTTCAAAAAGAATAAAAGATTTTTGAAAAAAAAAAAACGCAGAGCAGAGTTGTGTGTACGATCAGTCCGTGCCCGAACGGTGATTTCCCAAAATACCCTTATGTGATGTGATATTGATACTGATATGATGTATTCGCATGCTAGAGTAGGCTAGGTATTCCTATTAGGACTAGAGTGGCCTGATTTGTGATGCCTTAGCCTAGGAATAGGTGAGCGACTATGAGATGCTTGAGAGTGAGTAGGTAGCAGCGAGGGGCGTATGAGAGATCTATTAGAGAGTGGTCTATGGATGATAGAGTACTTGGAATTTGGGATCCAAAGAGGAGGACTTGGGGTGTATCCTGATACGGTGCGGACAGTAGTATTGGGCCCGTACTACTGAAAGCACCGGAGCGGTGTACAGCCCAAGTAAGAATCTTTTGGAATACCAAGGATCAAGGAGGAAAGAGTTGACGAGTGTGAGTATGCTCGAATGGGTTCTAATTTATCGTATGCTGTATTTTAGAGGTAGATCGTGGTGAGGACACGTTTGATGCCTGAGAGCAGTGGTACCAGTGATGAGGAGATCCGCCGGATCATCCATGAGGAGGTGGTTGCGGCCATCAGGGAACAGATACCGGAGATGTTTGGGTGTATTAAGACCACGCTGATTGAGAGCTTCGACGAGCGTTATGCCACTCTTTCTGAGGCTGCTGTTGCAGCAGCCACCGCAGCGATTGCTGCCGCTAGGCCGCAAGGTGGTGATGCGTTGCTGTTCCGGGAGTTCAGCAACACAAAACCACCAGAGTTTGATGGAACCCAAGATCCGGTGGCAGCTATGAGGTGGATTTCTGATATAGAGGGGTGTTTCTTCACTTGCTCATCTCCTGAGCATTTGAAGGTTCGGTTCGCGTTGAACCAGCTTCGCTTGGGAGCGAAGGACTGGTGGAAGTTTGTGACGACGCATTTTACGCCTGCTGAGCTTGCGGCAGTGACCTGGGAGAGGTTCACTGCCATGTTTCGAGATGAGTACGTTCCCCAGGTAGAGAGGGAGCGTTTGGACCAGGAGTTTCTGACCCTCAAGCAGGGTACTGAGTCTGTTACGGTGCTTACCAGGATGTTCCATGAGTGGGCGATGTTCTGCCCTGAGCATGTGTCTACGGAGCAGCCACGTATGAGCCGTTATTTGAGCATTTTGAGGCGGGATATTCGGGAGTTCGCAGCGAACTCCTCGTACCGGACATTTGCGGAGATTCAGGAAAATGCCCGGAAGAGGGAGATTGAGCTAGAGACTCAGGCCAGGGAGGAGGCGGAGTCTCAGGGGAGGGATTGGCGACCGGCACAGTCTCAACCGGCAGCCAAGCGGGCCAAGCCCGCTGATCCCAAACTAGGGAGCCAGAAGGGCCGCACTTGTGGGAAGTGTGTCAAGGGTCATGATGGAGTCTGCAGAGCGGGATCTTGCTACAAGTGTGGCAAGGAGGGGCATATGGCCAAGGACTACCCCAAGAGGTTTGTAGTGTGTTTTCACTGCAACCAGACCGGACACTGGAAGGCGGAGTGTCCGCAGTTGCGGGGATCAGCTCAGGGAGCACCTCAGGGATCTGCCCCTGCCGCCATCAGAGCTACAGAGAGTTGGCCGGGGAAGGCCGACGCGCCGAGGGCACGAGGAAGAGCCTTTCAGCTGACCGCGGAAGAGGTCCGCGCAGCGCCCGATGTCGTGGCTAGTATGTATTCTTTCATGTATTTATTTTGATGTTGAGATATTATGCTTATGTTATGTTATGCGTAGGTACTTTTCTTGAGAATTCTGTACCTGCCTTGGTGTTATTTGACTCGGGTGCGAGTCGGTCTTTTGTATATTTGGCTTTTAGTCAGCATATCAGTGTTAGTCGTGAGGCGTTGAGTCGGCCTCTGAGAGTTTCCATAGCTGATGAGAGAGTGATATATGCCACGGAGGTTCTCCGAGGTTGCGTAGTCGAGATTTTCGGTGTTGAGTTCCCGATTGATCTGGTTCCTATTGCGATGGGTGATGTCTGTGTCATTGTGGGCATGGACTGGTTGAGCAGATTCGGTGCGGTTATCAACTGCGAGCGTCAGTTGGTGACCATACGAGACCCTAGCAGGGGAGTTCTTTCAATGTACGGCGAGGGTACACGTTCAGGATCAGTGTTTTGTTCAGCCGCTAGGGCGAGGCAGTGTCTGCAGCAGGGCTGTAAGGGTTATGTGGCGTATGTGATGGATACGCGGGTGGTTTTCGAGAGGCCGAGTTCAGTTGAGGAGGTTTCGGAGGTGCGTGAGTTCCCGGATGTATTTCCTAAGGAGTTGCCGGGTGTGCCTCCTGTGAGGCAAGTGGAGTTCAGTATCGATTTGGTTCCGGGGGCCGTGCCTATCGCTAAGGTGCCTTATCGCCTTGCACCTCCAGAGATGCAAGAGTTATCCTCACAGCTTCAGGAGCTGCTGGGGAAGGGGTTTATTCGGCCAAGCAGCTCGCCGTGGGGAGCGCCTATCCTATTCGTCAAAAAGAAGGATGGTTCACACCGAATGTGTATTGATTACCGGGAGTTGAACAAGCTGACGGTCAAGAACCGTTACCCGTTGCCGAGGATCGACGATTTGTTCGATCAGTTGCAGGGAGCATCTTGGTTCTCCAAGATCGATTTGAGGTCTGGATATCATCAGGTGAGGGTGCGGGATGAGGACGTCCAGAAGACAGCGTTCAGGACGCGTTATGGGCATTATCAGTTTGTGGTGATGCCTTTTGGGCTCACCAATGCCCCGGCGGTGTTCATGGATCTCATGAACCGGGTGTGTAGGCCGATGTTGGATCGGTCGGTGATTGTGTTTCTCGATGACATTCTGGTATATTCGAGATCTAGAGAGCAGCATGAGGAGCATCTGATAGAGGTTCTCGGAGTTCTGAGATCGGAGAGGCTTTATGCCAAATTCTCCATGTGTGATTTCTGGTTGCGGGAGGTCCAGTTCCTAGGACACCTCGTTAACCAGGAAGGGATATTGGTCGATCCGGCCAAGGTTGAGGCGGTGATGAGTTGGGAGGTGCCGAAGACACCCTCCGAGATCAGGAGTTTCCTAGGGTTGGCAGGGTATTATCGGAGGTTTATCAGGGATTTCTCTAAGATCGCAGTGCCACTCACCAGATTGACCCGGAAGGGTGTTGCTTTTTCATGGGCCCCCGAGGAGTAGGCCTCCTTTGAGACACTTCGCCAAAGGTTGTGTGAAGCCCCGGTATTAGCTCTCCCGGAAGGGATGGAGGACTTTGAGGTATATTGTGATGCATCGATTTTGGGGCTGGGAGTGGTGCTGATGCAGAGAGGGCATGTGATAGCATATGCATCGAGGCAGCTGAAGCCTCATCAGGCGAGATATCCCATCCATGATCTAGAGTTGGGGGCAGTGGTGTTCGCCCTCAAGATTTGGCGTCACTCCTTGTATGGGGTTCGGTGTACGATATACACGGACCATAAGAGTTTGAAGTATTTGATGGATCAGCCCAACCTAAATATGCGACAGAGAAGGTGGTTGGATGTGGTCAAGGATTATGATTGTGAGATCCTGTACCACCCAGGCAAGGCTAATGCTGTAGCCGATGCGTTGAGCCGCAAGGCAGAGAGCACTCCACTACGGGATGTATGTTTGAGATTGACTGTGATAGCTCCAGTATTGGACGCCATTCGTGGGGCACAGGCCGAGGCTGTGGAACCTAAGATGCAGAAGAGGGAACGGGTTGTTGGTTTGGTTTCTGAGTTCGTTACCGATGGTCGGGGGCTTATGACGTTTCAGGGGCGTATCTGGGTGCCGTTTGTGGGAGGAACGCATACCACTTTGATGGAGGAGGCTCATCGGTCGGAATTTTCGATCCATCCGGGGGCCATTAAGATGTATTTGGATTTGAGAAAGGAGTATTGGTGGCCCTGTATGAAGAAGGACGTCGCGTGGTTTGTTGAGAGGTGCTTGACCTGCCGTAGGGTTAAGGCCGAGCATCAGAGGCTGCATGGCAAGTTGCAGCCATTGGAGGTTCCCGAGTGGAAGTAGGAACATATCACTATGGATTTCATCACCAAATTGCCGAGGACCGCTAGAGGAGTTGATGCAATTTGGGTGATTGTGGACAGGTTGACGAAGAGCGCTCACTTCCTTGCCATCAGTGAGAGTTCTTCAGCAGAGAAATTGGCGGAGGTGTATGTGAGGGATGTGGTATCTCGGCATGGGGTGCCGATCTCGATTGTTTCAGACCGTGATGTGCGTTTCACTTCCACATTCTGGAAGAAATTTCATGAGGAGTTGGGTACTAGACTGCATTTTAGTACTGCATATCATCCCCAGACAGACGGTCAGAGTGAGCGGACGATTCAGACGCTTGAGGACATGCTCCGAGCATGTGTGTTGGATTTCGGGGGTAGCTGGGATGCGTATTTACCCTTGGCAGAGTTTTCCTACAACAACAGTCATCATTCGAGCATTGGTATGCCGCCCTTTGAGTTGTTGTATGGGAGGATGTGTCGGACCGCCATTTGTTGGGAAGAGGTTGGGCAGAGGGTGATGGGCAGTACAGAGATCGTACTTCAGACGACAGAGCAGATTCAACAGGTTAGACAGAGGTTGTTGACCGCTCAGAGCCGACATAAGAGTTATGCAGACAGGCGCCGGTCCGAGCTTGAGTTTCTGGTCGGCGACTTTGTTCTCCTGAAGGTCTCTCCTTGGAAAGGAGTGATTCGATTCAGGAGGAGGGGCAAGTTGGGGCCCCGGTATATTGGTCCATTCCGTGTGATCGCGAGGGTAGGCCGGGTAGCCTATCGTTTGGATTTGCCAACAGAGTTGGGGCAGATTCACGACACTTTTCATGTGTCGCAGCTAAGGAAGTGTATAGCTAATGAGTCGGCAGTGGTTCCATTAGAGGATATTCAGGTGGATGCGAGCCTGAATTATGCCGAGAGACCAGTGGCCATCAGAGATCGAAAAATCAAGGTTCTGAGGAACAAGGAGGTACCCCTGGTGTTGGTTCAGTGGCAGTACCAGAAGGGATCAGAGATGACCTGGGAGCCGGAGCGTGAGATGCGTGAGCAGCATCCGGAGCTATTTTAAAAACGAGACTTCGAGGGCGAAGTCTAGTTCTAGTGGGGGAGAGTTGTAACAGCCCGGATTTCCAGGTATCTTTTATGCTTATGTTTTTGGTGTTTTGTGAGGGGACTCAGTGAGTTGGAGCTCAAACTCGCCGAGTAGGATCATGGTTCTGGACGTGGGTTCGCGCTTGGACTCGGTGAGTCCAAGGTATGGACTCGGCGAGTCCGCGCTGTTTAATGAAACCCTAATTTCTCGGGTTTGGGACCTATTTAAAGGGCCTTAAGGCCATCATTTGTGCTCACCAGACCCCTGAGTGAAACCCTAGCGAGTTTGAGCGTTTGGAGCAAAGCAAGGAGCCATTATTGATCTTAGAAGTGTTATATTGCAAGGGAAAGGAAGCAATAGCTAAGGGGAAACAAGAGGAGCCACTTCCTGAAGATTTGAGGTCCAGAACATCACATTTGAGGTATTACCTTCGAGCTATTCTCTGTTATGTTGATGTTTATATTGATTTAGGGCTTATTGAGCCCTTTTGTGGCTAGATCTAGTGCTTCCTTGGTCCCTTAAGCGAGGTAGGTTCTAGATCTGGACCTTTGGAGGTCCAGAGTGTCCCTTTGCCCCAACTTTTTATGAATCCATGGGGATTTTGGATTGGGGTCTTTGTGCTTAAGGTTAAAACACCATTTATGAGTCATGGGGTGTGTTATGAGCACTAAGATGTGGACTTTACGTGATAAATAGGCTTAGCAGGGCCAGATCTATGAGTTGTTGGAACGGATCTGACCTCAGAAGCAAGTTTGAGTTGATGCATGGCATGGACTCGCCGAGTCTGAAGAACAGACTCGGTGAGTAGCATGAAGATTGACCTTAACCACTCAGTAAGTGGTCTAGCCGAGTTATGAGTTGACTCAGTGAGTCAGGGAGAGTTAGAGAGGGTTGACACGTGGATTGAGTCGAACTGGAACTCGCCGAGTTGTTCTTGAGACTCGGCGAGTTGAGTCGGGGTGGCCCCACGATTCATACCAGGTGGAACTCCTCGAGTCAGAGGAATACTGGACGTGTCAAAAAGGGAATCCTAAAGAGTTGGTGAAAACGCTTAGACTCGCCGAGTCACCCCAGTGCACTCGCCGAGTCCGGTCAAAGTTGACCGTTGACCGTTGACTAGTGTTGACTTGATAGGGGTAGTCAACCTTAGTGGTAAAAGTATTAATTAAGAGACATATGATGTTATAGGGGGATTATAGCTCGGAGGATCGAGCACGAGTGATTTCCAGGATTCGCGAGTTATTGAGATACACGAGGTGAGTCTTCTCACTATACTTTACCTTGAGTAGGTAACCAGAGTTATGTGATCAGAGTATTTGTATGCTATATGTATGTGATGTGTTGTATTGCATTATTTCTATGTGATTTATGATGTGCATGTTTTAGAGTTGGAACCGGAAGGTTCACAGAGTTAGAACCTAAGGGTTCACAGAGTTTGGGTGCACAGACCCATAGAGTCGTAGCCTCGAGTGGCTAATATGTCTTATATGTGTGGTATTTTGGGGAACTCACTAAGCTTTGTGCTTACAGTGTTAGTGTTGTTTGTTTCAGGTACTAGCGATGACCGTGGGAAGGCGCCGGCTTGATCTGTACACACGCATGGGATTTTTGATATATATATATATATATATATATATATATATATATATATATATATATATATACGATCTTGGGATTTTGTATGATATGAATTGGGATTTAAACTTAATGTTGTTATGAAAATTAAATGAGAAATGTTTTTATAATTTATTTCAAAAAAAAATTATTTTGAAATTCACGGTGTTACATAAACAATATTATGTAATGTAATGTTTTGCGATTACTGCTTTACTATGTGCATTGGATTTGATACTCAACGTGGAGTCAACCCCGTAAATGTTTCCGCCTTTGGTTTTCGGGGTGTAACAGTTTCCATATTACTATACAAAGTGAATCATTTATTAGTGATAGCACACTAGTAAATTTGGATGAACCCAAAAACTACAAGGAAGCCATGGTGGGCCCCGAGTTTGCTAAATGGAAAGAGGCGATGGACAGTGAGATTCAGTCCATGTATGACAATCAACTTTGGAACTTGGTTGACAATGTACAGGGTTGTAAGACAGTCGTGTGCAAATGGATCTTCAAGAAGATGACCAAAATGGATGGAAAGGTACATACTTATACGTCATGATTGGTTGCGAAGGGATTTACTCAAACTCCGGGAGTTGACTATGATCAGACCTTCTCACCAGTGGCGAAAATTAAGTCTATTAGGGTTATGCTAGCCATAGTTGCATTTCATGATTATGAAATATGGCAAATGGATGTTAAAACAACTTTTCTTAATGGAATGTTGACTGAGGATGCTTACATGAATCAACCAGAGGTTTTTGTCGATGCAAAGTACCCTAATAGAGTGTGTAAGCTTAAGAATCCATTTATGGTTTGAAGCAAGCATCTCGTAGATGAATTCTTTGTTTCGATGAGAAAGTCAAAGAGTTTGGCTTTCCGAGAAGCGAGGATGAGACGTATGTATATGTCAGAGCTAGTGGGAGTATAGTTAGCTTTCTGGTGTTGTATGGGGATGGCATACTACTCAGAGGAAACGACATCCCAACTTTATAGGAGGTTAAATCCTGGCTTGGGATGTGTTTTGCTATGAAGGACGTTGAGGAAGCTACTTGTATTCTTGGGATAAGGATATTGAGAGATAGGAGTAAAAGACTAATTGGACCTAGTAAAAATACCTACTTGGACAAAGTTTTGAAGAGGTTCAACACGAATAATTCTAAGAAAAGTGACTTACCGATCCAGAGCAATGCCAAAATAAGCAAGGCTCAAAGTTCGAGTACAGAGGTTGATAGCTGAGATGAGTCGAATACCATATGTTTCCGATGTTGGCTCGATCATGTATGATATGACTTGTACTCACCCTAGTGTGGCTTCTGCTTTGAGCTTGTTAAGCATATATCAAGGGAATCCTGGCAAGGCTCAGTGGACTGTGGTAAAGAACATTCTTAAGTACATGTGGAGGACTGACTTGTGAGTGATAGGGTATAGTGACACCAGATTTCAAACCGGCATAGATAATTTCTGCTCTCAGTCGGGCTAGGTGTTTACCCTGAATGGAGAAGCAATTACATGGAAAAATTCCAAGCAGGAGATTGTAGCTAATTCAACATGTGAATCAGAGTACATAGCAGCAAGCAAAGCAAAAAAGGAGGTGATATGGGCGAATAACTTCATCGTAGACCTTAGAGTTGTACTAGCTATAAAGGAGCCTATGGAGATTTTTTGTGACAACGATAGTGCAGTTTCCTAAACCAAGGAACCGAGGGATCAGGTCAAGTCCAGACACATCAACAGGAAATATCACATCATAAGATACAAGATAAAAGAAGGACTCCTCGTGGCAAAGAGAGTATCATCAGATGAGAACCTTGCAGATCCCTTACGAAGGGAATGAGTAGGGTTAAGTATTTACAGCATGTGAGGCGCATTGGGCTGAAGGATGGTATTAGTTTTCATGATTAGATGTCTCTTGAAACTTGTAATAGTTGAAATGTAATTGACATTTGATGCTAAAATAAAAGGTGTTTTTTATTTACTAGTATGGTACTGTCTTGTGTCAATCATTTACTATTGTTTTACTTTGAATGTTTTGACTTCTAGAATAATTATAATATTCAAACTATCCACAGTCGATCATATGTTCGAAGTAGGTATTAAATCAAGGCTGTCATCAATTTTGTTTGTAGATTTGTCCGAATTGTATTAGTCATAGCAAAGTTTGCTGCAAATTCATGACTGCTCATAAGGTCTGAGTATTGGATTAAACCCACGCTCACTTGTTTCACTTCATGGAATTCATCTCGAGTGATTGTGAGACAATAATATCATATAAGTACTCAAACCTAGATATATGAGTTTTGAGTTGGTTGTACACTGATAGTATGAAAACGAATCATCAACTCGATGTTATAAAACATGTTGTTGTGTATGATTTAATAAATAGTTAGTACAAGCATATACTGTCGAAGTTTATCTGTTCCTTTTAGTCCTTGGAGGATTAAAAGCGATATCTTCGGCCCCTCGATGATTTTGTTTTGAGTTATGTGTCAGGCCCGGTCAGAACTATATTGATGTGTTCGATTAAGTTCTATGTCAAACAAATCGGAAATTGAGAAACAAACTGCTAGACAATAATATTGTGTGTTCCAAGTGTCTGCCCGGCTGATATCTTGAGAACAGAGGATTATATGATCACTTATCTAAAATGGTACGTCTAAGTTCGACAAAGGCATTTAAGAGCCACGATTGCTAGTCGGATCTTGAAGTTATACTGATAACTATAGTTATTAGACTTATCCAAGTGGGAGACTGTTGGATAAGATGTCTAAGTCCATAAATATATTTGGTATGTACCTGACCCGAGAGTAGCATGGTCCATTTGGGTTGCACTTCACCGAAACAATCTGTTAGGATGGACTATTGAGAAGAGGTTATTTATGATCTATTAATATATTATAAGTTCTAATATATTAATATGAAATCATAGTATTTAATTAGTATTGATTAAGAATTCATTTCGAATTAATTTTGTGATCAAAAGAGACTAATTAACTATATGGGGATTAATTGTGTAAATCATTCATTCTTATATAGTGGGCTTGTGATCTATAGTTCTCTATGTTGGGCTAAACCCATGTGGTGACCCATGGATACTCCATGGAGGTTAAAACCCATAGACCCTAAGGAATGTAGAAAGTCATGCACATTAGGGTTTGCATTCTGTAACCCTAATCATGACACACTATATAAGAGATCCCCTAGCTCATTAAATCGACACTAGTGAGTCTTTAGAAGAGCATATCTGATTTTATGAGCAATAAATATTCTCTCAAAACCTCCAAATTTTTGGTGGTGATTTGTGGTTCCATTTGAGGCATTCACATTATTGGTGCTAGGCTCTTAAAGCTTCAAGGTTTCAAAGCTACAACAAAGGTATCTCATCTAACTAGAATTTTGTAGTATAGTACTCCATTGTATGCTAGTTAGGATGATACTTTGTAAAAGTGAATGTTTGCATGTATATTCGAAAAAACATATATCCAAAGTATCTAGGGTTGCATATACACCACAGGAGTGTTAGAATGCTCAAAACCCATCACTTTCCTCGCTGCATAAGAATGCAGCCTAGCCCTTGCTTAGATGCATCATAGTAACCTAGAAAATCTTCCATCCCATCTGGGAGGAACAACATTGGTGCACTGCAGAGGTCTTGCTTTAGTGTCTGGAAAGTAGTTTCTTGTTTCTCCTCCCAGTTGAAGGTTATAGCCTTCTGAGTCAGGGTGGGGAGTGGCTTCGCAATCTTTGAGAAGTTTTTTATGAACCTTTTGTAATAGGCTGTGAGACCTAGAAACTAAAGAATCCCTATTAGGGTTCGTGGGTCGCCCATTTTTCAACAGCTTTGATCTTGGAGGGATTAACATGTATCCCTTCCTTGCTGACTAAATGACCTAAAAATTCCACCTTTCGAATGCAAAATTCGCACTTCAAGAACCTCACATACAATTTCTTTGCCCTTAAAGTTTCCAAGACTTGTCGTAAGTGTTGAATATGCTCTTCCTGACTTCGGGAGTAGACTAGTATATCGTCGATGAGAACTATAACGAACTTGTCTAAGTAATTTCGACACACACGGTTCATCAGGTTTATGAATATTACGGGTGCATTCGTTAGACCATAGGGTATTACTAGGAATTCATAGCGACCGTAGTGATTTCTAATAGCGGTCTTTGAAAGCTAAGCCTCCTGGACTCGTAGCTGATGGTATCCTGATCTCAGGTCAATCTTGGAGAAGGAACTTTGTCTTTGAAGTTGATCGAAGAGGTCGTATATTTGTGGTATAGGGTATCGGTTTTTAATGGTAAGCTTGTTTAGTTCGTGGTAGTCTATGCACATTCGGAATGATCCATACTTCTTTTTCACGAACATGACCAGTGCTCCCAAGGTGAGAAGCTCGACCTAATGAATCCTTTGCTAAGTAGTTCATTTAGCTGGCTGGATAGTTCCTGCATCTCTGATGGTGTAAGAAGATACGAGGATTTGGCTACAGGGGTAGCTCCGAGGATCAATTCGATTCAGAATTCGGCTTGGCGTTCAGGAGGAAGTCCTGAGAGATCTTCAGGGAAATCACAAACTTCGAGGATATCCTTGCAGCTTTTCACTTCTTGTCTCTTGTCTACCACATGAGCTAAGAAGGCACAATAATCTTTGTGAAGATACTTCTGGGCCTTCAAGCAAGAAATAATTTGATGATTCGGACCGGGTTTGTCACCATAGATAACGAGAGATTCGTTACTTGGCAGATTAAGACGAATGGCTTTTTCATAACATAGGACATCAGCATGATTAAGACTTAACCAATCCATGTCAATTATAATGTCAAAGCTTTGAATTGAGACCGACATAAGGTCAATTTGAAATGAATGGTTGTTTAGAGTAAGTGTGCAGCAAATGTATATGTCATTTGTGCTCTTGGTCTTTCTGTTTTCCATCTCTAATGTAAATGTATCATGTAATGATTGGGGATTTTGTTTTAGTAGATGTTTAAATTTTATGGCTCACGACTATCGAAAAGAATGCTTGCGTAAGAATTGTTGAGAGGAAACGTACCAGTAACCACGGTAGGATCTGCCATCGCTTCTTCGTGGACAAATACCAAAATCCTCCCCACACCTCCAACATTCTTTATCTTTGGTAAGTCTATTGAAATGCCCGATTTCTCCACACTCATAGCAAGCTTGACTTACCCCTGCGACGGGGACTTGAGAGACGGGTTGTGCTGGTGCTTTACAGAAACGGGTGTTATGCCCTTCCTTTTGTAGTTTATGCAGTGCATTTCCTTCCAAACTCCCGTATGATGGAAGTTGCAGTTATTGCACTTTGGCAAGGTTCCAACATATCGAATCGGAGGTGCTGGAGTAGCAGAAACATTAGTAGGAATAGAAGCAGGAACAACAGCAGGAACAATAGAAGTGTGTAATGCCATGGTTTGTTGCTTCTTAGAAGGGTCTTGTGCTGATGCCCCTTTCATTTATTCAAAAATTTCTTTTTGCTGCCTCCTTCTTTGGGCTTTTCTGGAATGGCTGGCATGGAGACTTGAAGAACTCCATGATCTACAAGTGTCTGAGCCAGACACTTGGCACTGTCGAATGTAAGTGGATTGGCGGCATTAAAGTTTCGTTGAGTCGAGGGAGTTAACCCTAGAGATACAGTTGGGTTTTGAGAATTCTAACACTCCTAAGTGTACATGCAACCCTAAACACCTTGGATCTATGTTTTCTCTATTATATGTGCAAATACGAACTTTCCAAGGTATTCATGCTAACTAGCATAATAACATTACTTCATATGAATATATATTAAGTTAGAATTACATACCTCTTTGATGTAGAATATTTTCATGAAGCTTGAGTGACTAGTGCCCCATGTGTGACACCTCAAATGGTTCACACAACACCAAATGCAGATGGAATGACTTGAGAGAAAATAGGACACTTCATGAAAATCGGCTAGCCCTTTCACATATTTTCTAGTGACGATTTTGTCACCAATAAGATCTTTATATAGTGTCACAATTAGGGTAAGCCCTAATTGTCATGGCTTTCCATTTCCTTGGATCCATGGGTTCAAATACACCGTGGAGCATCCATGGAGCATCCTATGGGTTTTAGCCCAACTTGATAATCCATGGATTCTTGGCCCACTATACAAGTATGGATGATTTACACTATCAACCCAAATATTTAATTAGTCTTCTTTTGATCACTTAATTAATCCTAGATTAATTCTTGATCAATACTAATTAAATAATCTTATTTATATATCAAAACTTATAATATATTAAGAAACCTTAAGTGTTATTTCTCTCATTATAGTCTATCCAAATGCATGATGCCATGCAACCCAAATAGACTATGACGGGTCGGGTCAAGTATTACCATTTATAGTTATGGACTTAGACATTAATCCTGTTGGAATAGTGTCTAAGGCTGCAACTATAATTGACAAGTATTTGACCCGGTGGTGCGTGCTCCTTTTGGGTTTCCTTCACCATAACATCTTGACAGGATGATTTATAATGAGAGAAGTAATATTATTAATGTATTATGAGGATAATATAAGGAATAATAATATTGTTATTTGATTAATATAAGTAATACTCTAATTAGGGATTAATTTGGTGACTTAAAGAGATTAATTAAATAAAGCGGTATAAACTGTCAATTGTATGATAGTTGTATTTTGGGCTGTGATTCCTTATGGATAAGGGATGGACGATTTTAGGGTTTGGAAGAGCCTAGAAATCATCCAAGGGCTTATGAATAAGGATATTGGATTTCTTAGGGCCTAAGTTATCCAATTAGGGTTTTAAGGGTGAAACCCTAGGAAGCTCACTAGTATATATAGACCCTTTAGGTGAAGGATATCGGCACTCTTGCATCTGAAGAAACCATGGCCGATTTCTCACCCTCCTCTCTCTCTCTCTCCCTCTCTCTCTTATCATCCTCTTGCTAGTTGGTGTTTGTAAGCCATTAGAGGAGTGACAATTGTGACTCTAAGATCCAAGGACCAGAAGATTCAAGCAAGCAATTCAAGGTAATCCTTTAGATCTATTTTCATATGTTATGATTTGAATGTTTACACTAGATCTATCAATCAAAGTCTTGGATACATTGCATGTTTAATTAGAGAAACCTAGATCAAAGCATTAGGGTTTGTATGTGCACATAGGAATGTTCTTATGGATCAAAACCATCAGTGGTATCAGAGCCTTGATTGGTTTCTGTTGAATTGATGCATTGGTTGCTTGATTGTTGATTGCAAAATCGTTTTTTTTGTCCTTTTGCCTGATGAACTCGGTGAGTACCACAGTGTACTCAGCGAGTAGGCCTCAACTCGGCGAGTCCATTGTGGTACTCGGCGAGTTCGAGTGTCAGAAGGAGCTAGTTTCGGGATTTCTTGTTGTTTATCTTATGGAAACTTGCCTTTATCTTTATGGGTCAATATAAATCCGATTTTAACATATATTTAAGTATATCCTTGACCTAACAAAAGATATTTACAAATTAATTGAATAATAATTTCCTTATGTGATAATTGATTGATTATTTTAATTGAATTGGTGAATTGTTTTGCAAGAAACATTTAAATAAATCAAATATGGATAATTGTGAAATTAAATGGTTAATTTAAATTATTTGTTATTTGATCCCTTATGTTTTGAAAATTTTAAAACTTGTCCTCAAGTTTTGAAATTTATGTTTTGTGATTAAAAGTTTAATTTAGACAATTTAAATTTCAAACCCTAGAATTTTACAAGTTTAAAATTCAACCCTATACTAATATAATATTACAAGACTAATATATATATATATATATATATATATATATATATATATATATAGAGAGAGAGAGAGAGAGAGAGAGAGTTAGGTTCAAATGTTTTCACTATCTATTATGTGCCTATATGATTGATTCTGGACCAATCATTTTACTTATTTTAAGAAAGTAATTAATGCTTATTAAATGCTGAAGATGAAATTAATACCTATTATATCTTCAACATGTAATATGCATTAATTACTTTATTAAAATAACTAAAATGATTGGTCTAGAATCGGTCATACATGCACACAATAGATAGTGAAAACAAAATAACCAAACCCTATATATATATATATATATATATATATATATATATATATATATATATATATATATATATATATATATATATATATATGTATAATTAAAATGCTAGTCTTACTGTTAGTAGGCCTCATTCACGAAGCCGGTCTATAAGGTGGGTATAAGGTTGCGGCCTATAAAATGGCGCTTAATGGGTGTACACTCACACCCACCGCTTGCTTGATCGGTGGAGGGTCGTTAGCCGAACGGATAGGATAGGGCAACTCTATCTCCTCATTAAAAGTATAATATTAAAATACAAAGTAACTACATGTTTTTCAAATTCCCAATCCTAGTTACTTTAGGAAAAGTGAATTGATGCAAACCCATGAAATTACACTTTGCACCCTTGCTAAGAAGTTAGTGGAGCGTCTGTGGTTTACCGACACACTAATTGGTTCTAAGCAAAGGTGGCAAAGGGTGATTCATTGTTTATCATAGTTCGGTGGAGTGTGTGTGGTTTACCAGCGCATCCAATAGGTGATTGTAACAATGAAGGCACCGTGTAGATTTGCATGGTTATTCACATCCACTTTGTGATCCTCGGCATCCCAGTCACAAACGAGAGGGCATATCGAGATTTAAACATGCCATTGAAAAGTTCAGTGAATCTCATCGAAACGTAGGAATTCTCAATTCATTTAGAACTTAAGGTTATGTTTTCATGGTGGAGAATTAGTGAATCTGATGAGACTAAAACTTAATCTTGAAGATCGATTAGATCTTAAATAGGTGAATAAATATTAAACAGCAAGAACACGAAAATAAAGAACAAGTCAAGAATGAATCAAACCAGTCGAATGATTAAAAATAAACCCTCAGAAGAGCTCGATTAAGAACATCAACTGTAGAGGATTAGTAGGTTTACAGGAACGATAAAGAGAGAAAACTGTAATGCTATCGTCTTCTAGATCGTTAACCTAATATGCATGCAAGCATATACTTATATAATAAACCTAACGGACTCTCGGTTGGACAGGCCCAAACCGGAGCACAAAACATATGGACTAATAGCCGAGCCCAATGACGCAATCCTTGAACGAATCTTCAACCCAACAATCTCGCCCTTTACGTCAATTGGAGCGAGATCTTCACTTGTTACTTGGGCCAGCAGCGGTGGTAGGTACTTTCTTCTTCACAGTATTAAACAGACGCGAGATGAGAGCCAGTATCGTCTGTCTAAACCTGATGTACCATTGGATCATATCGTTGAAGTATTTAATATCATCCGCTGCATTCTCTTTACACCTTTGGATGATCGACAACACGTGCTCTAGACAAGCAGTGGTGTAAAGATGTTTGTCAGCTAAAGCAAAGAGACATTTCTGTCCTTCTGCTCTAGTGAACATGACCGAATTGCGTCTCGGGTCGATCTTGCCCATTTTCATTTGATTGAGATCACTGGCCGATCCCACAGGAGCTATCTTCGGTTTCTTCTTGAAGACAGTGGCTACCTCCTGATCCATTAGGGCTACCTCCATGATGTAACAGACTAACATCCTTTTGAGATGGTCTATAATCGGACCATATTCAGCTTCATTCGTCAAGAGGATGTTATGCAAGACGATCCAATCATGAGGATTTAGGTTCGGTAGATCTGCCAGGGATATAAGATGTTCAGTTCTTGCAGACCCTCGAATCACCTTGAACCGAACATTGATGAATCTTCCTTCGGTATAAGGCTTCAATACCCGAACATTTACTATCTTCTGGGCGCTCCATGTTAGATACTGAGGACGAGCAACCTTCAGATAGAAATCGATCAGCTCCCTATCAACCTCAGGGTTCGGATGAGGGATTTCAAAAATATTGGAGAAGGCGTGTAAGATAAACGCCTTTCGAGTCAACGACATGTCGAACTGCGAATCGACAGAATTATAGCAGTCGAAGGAGATCACCGGCTCGAGCCATAGGATGCTAGGAGTATCTATGGCCTCCTTAATCATTCGCTCCCGAGTCCAGGCAGGGAAGAGAGTCTTCCTACTCTCAAGGAGATCGTGGGCTTCTTTCTTCTTGCGTTCGGCTTCTTCACCCTCTCGCGCCACACGATTGATATCATCATCAGCATTGCGACTGTTTTTACGTCTCAACATGTCCGCAATGGTTTCTTTATCTTCATCTTCATCTTCTTCCTCGGCTATGTTCTTCCCTTTATCCTTCACACCCGAACCCGAAGTTTGACCAGTCAGAGGTGGTTCGGTTGTGTGAGTAGCTTTGGAGGAAGGAGGTGGTTTCGATCCGGACTTCTCTTCTCCCCCTTGTTTCAGAATGGACACGAAACTAGGTAAGCCTTTGATTTTGCTGAGAAGGTCCATGGCAGGAGCAAGTTTTTCAGCAAGGGTTCGCCTCACCGAATGGTTGAGAATCGGATCGTGTGCTCCCAGGATGTTAGATAGGGCAGCGTGTACATCCGAAACACATGTTTTTATGACCTCCCTTTCGGATCGAAGAGCTTCAAGCTGTTGTTGTGAGTTTGAAAGTTGAGTGCTCTTGACCTTGAGGGCGGTGGTTTTGCTTGCCAGAACGTCCATCAATGAGTTTTCAGCTGTGAGATCCTCTTGAAGCTTAGCGAGGCGCTCATCAATTGAGGCACGAAGGGCCGAGTTGTCGTCGCTTATGGATTGGCGAAGGGTAGCGAAAGATGTCAACTCCGTTGAGACGAACGTGGCCAAGTGTTGAACGATTGGTTCCAACGTTGTCTTGGTGGCATCAGCACTCTCCTGTAAGGACTTCAACAGGGTAGAGGCGTCTGAGAATAGTTTATCGACTTTTGCGGTCGCTGCCTCACAGGCTTTTGTAGAGGCCTCTATGGCGGCTGTGGCTGAAGCTACCGAATCATGCTGAGCCCTGGAGAAGGCATCAATAATCTTCTGAAGAGCGGCTTCAGAGAGAGAGGACTGGTTGTTGGAAGAAGAAGCAAGAAGTAAGTCAACCTTCTCGTTTAGCTCCTTAAGATGCTTCTTTGTCACTGGAGCATCATCCTCTTTGTCACTTTGAACCTGAAACGGACTAAAGTAGACCGAATCGATGGTCATGTTTTCACCTCCAAGAAATGGGTTATCTCCATCAGAGGCATGATCTGGAGATGGTGGGGGTGGTGAAGTTGGCGGTGTGTTGGTTTTTGTAGGTTTAGGTTGAGTGTTGGTATAGGTAGTTTCGGGTGGTGGTTGAGTGTGGGTAGGTTCGGTTGTATGCTGGGTTTCGGTTTGAGGTGGTTCGGTTACGGGTGGGGTTTCGGTTACAGGTGGTGTTTCGGTTGCAGTTGTGAAAATGGGTGGTGGTATAGGGAAAGAGGTTGGAGGAATAGTGGTAGTGGGGATTATGGTGGGAATGGAAGTAGGGATTGTTTGAGTGGGTGAAGAAATGGGTGAGTTATGGATTTCCATGTCTGGGGTAGGAGATCGGGGTGGGGTGTTGCCTCTTGGAGGGGTTTCGTCTCGTTGAGAGCCGTCCGAATCCGAACTCTCGCCTTCTGAGTCACTCGAAGAGGAAGGGATGACAAGCTTTCGCTTCGGTTGAGTCTTCCTTCTCTTCGGTTGCGGTGACTGGGCAGGTTTTGTTTGTTTCCTCTTCCTGGGAGAAGGACCTTTAGGAGCTTTGGTCACTTGCTTCCCTTTATCCGCCTTTTTGCCCCTGGGAACCAGTTTGTCAGCATCATGGATGGACTTTAGCATTTCCGGTGTAAGTTCCCTAGGACCAGACGCCTTGAACTCTTTAATCGTCCAGATGATCCTGCTGTCGGATGGGACGTCGCCATACATTGTCTCCGGAATAGAGCCAATGAAAGAAAACTTGGATGCATCAGAGACGATGATCTTCGTGGTATGAAAAGTACCGACCGAAGACATCGATGCACCAGCAACAGTGGGAATATCCAACTTATCCATTGCCCATTTGGTGATAAGAATCCAGAACCGGGCAAACGACACCTCAAAATGTCGTGATGAAGAAGAAAGGCTCTGGATGAGCTGTTGCCAGAGGACCAACCCAAAGTCTAGGTTGACTCCGTTGTAAATTGTGTACATAATCGACAAGAACAGTCGACTAGCACCATCGGATCCTGAGCTCCGTTTAGATAAGCCCTTGAAGAGGACTGTGAACATGCCGTTCCACTGCGGCGGCAAGTAGGATTTCTTGAACTTGGTGATGGAGACGAGCGTCTCCGTGTACCCCATGTTATAGAACATGTTGTAAAGATGCCCAATCGGAATCGTCTCCGGATTAATTCTCGATGGGTCAGCAGCCAAACCTAGCAAAGTACCAAAACGTTGTCGTGAAATGGAGGTCTTGTGATCAGCAACCTCGAAGAAGATGCGCTCAACTGCTTTGTCGTAATAGGCAGTCGCATACACCTGCGCGAGAATCACCATAGGCACAGATTCAATCCTGGAGAGAGCAGGAGCGATTTGGGAGTACTTCAGGCACTCGATGATCGGCGACATATAAGAGTCGTATGCCAGAGGGTTTAGATCGATCACCAAGCATTGTTGTGGACGAATAGGAAGGATGTGTGAGGTAGCATGGACTGAGGATGATTATGCCATTGTTGAAGGTTGAAGAAGATGATGAACAGGAAAGCTTTTGTGAGTTTTTGTTCTCTTGAAATTTCGGAGGCAGTAAAGACGTAAATGGGAGTGAAGACTGCCTTATATAGTGATTGTAAGGAGAGAGAAAAATATGTTCAAATCTTCTATGGAAATACAAAAAGGTTTCCTGGAATGACAGATGCGTGACAGTGTAGGCATGCGATGATCACGTAGGAGAGAGAGTGTTAGATTCCTAGGATCACGCCGCCCAACAAGCGCCGTTTCGGAACAAACCGTTTCAAATCCTCACGCGCCTTTAAGTGCCAGCGAGGAATCGCTTGAAATTCGCACACGTGTCCATTATGTCAGTAAAAGAGTGGGCGTTTCAAATTCACACGCGCCCCTTTTTACCGTCATTTGAAATTCAATCCTTTTAACTCCCGCCTGAGTCAGCAACCCTTCGTCTTATCTTTTAAATCGCATCTTTTGAATAAATTACCCACGTGGATGACTTTTGACCACAACTTGATAATTAACCACCAAAGCAATAATACAGCCTGTAATTATTAGTAACGGAATTTTGGAAAATCAAAGATTTTCGTGCTAAGAGTGTAAAAAGAAAAGAAATATAACAACTCTTTTGAGGAATGACTGTGATGTCAATAATGACACGAAACAAATGATCCCGGGCACGAATCTCTTCCTTCAAGATCAAGAGAGACCTCAAAGTGTTAATGTGGGTTCCCGTTGAATTACGATCAAACACTTATTAATAAATGTTGAAAGGCTTCTTTTAATTTGGCTACTTCATGGTGGCTTTCGCTTTGATGCAACAATTCTAATCTTGAAATAAGAAAGAAAGTGATCAAACTACTTGTGAGACCGGTGTAGTCTGTTGAACAAGTAGGTAGGAATTAATTTTAAATTGGCTTGGAAAATAGAAAATCTCAAAAAAAAATTAAAAACTGGATCCCAAGGGAAGAAATGTTATGGTGTTTAACAATTTCATAGGAATCACACAAAATAAAATTTGAGATTTCATGATGGTACAACCGTCAATTCTTTGGTGAAAACTTGAGCAAAATAATTGTTCACCGTCAATTCAGAATTGGTGTTGAATTTTGGGTTTCACTCAGCTCGTAGTGGCACGAAACTAAGATCATAAACACAGCTGTTGTGTAACCATAAACTTCAATGGTAATTTCTGAGAGTCTCAAGGGTTACGTTGATGAAACGAATGTAATGGAGAAATATAATGGAGATGGTGTAAGAAGATAAAGTACCTCTGCTGCGAAAATAAGGACCAAGCAGAAAACTCTTAACTCATGTGAGAAGAGAGTGAGGTAGCTCACGATTAGAATAAATGTGGTAGCCTTATTGGGAAGACAAGGTTTGTTTATACCAGGTCATGAAGGCTATTATTCAAAATCTTATGAGGCTTGGGACACATACAGCAGCATGCTTCTAGGGACACTTAAGTAATCCAACAATTATATCCCCATAAACGAACGAACACACAAACAAAATTAAAAGAGAAAATTATTTTTGGAGTTTTTGAGATATATTAAAGAAATAAAAAAAAAATAGAAGAAAATAAAAATAATAAAAAAATAAGTAAGAAAAAAAATAAGATTTAGAAAAAGAAAAAAAAAACTTTGGAAAAATTTGAAAAACCGAACCCGAACGTTCGGTTGGTTTCGGTTGGGAAAAATTTGAAAAACCGAACCCGAACGTTCGGTTGGTTTCGGTTGGGAAAAATTTGAAAAACCGAACCCGAGCGTTCGGTTGGTTTCGGTTCAAGAAAATTTTGAAAAACCGAACCCGAGCGTTCGGTTGGTTTCGGTTCAAGAAAATTTTGAAAAAAAAACCGAACCCGAGCGTTCGGTTGGTTTCGGTTCAAGAAAATTTTGAAAAACCGAACCCGAGCGTTCGGTTGGTTTCGGTTCAAGAAAATTTTGAAAAACCGCACCCGAGCGTTTGGTTGGTTTCGGTTCAAGAAAATTTTGAAAAACCGAACCCGAGCGTTCGGTTGGTTTCGGTTCAAGAAAATTTTGAAAAACCGAACCCGAACCTTCGGTAGGTTTCGGTTTTGGAAAATTTTAGAAAACCAAGGAATTTAGACATGCAATCAGAAAATACTTTTAACAATAAGATAAACAACTTTGTACAAGAAATATACAACTAAGAAAACTACCTTTGTGGTGATGAGCGAGTCAGATGATTTAACCGAACCTGAACGTTCGGTCAATTTCGCTTCTTACGTTTGAGATTGAGAGGTAGTGTGAGGTACTGACTCTGATTCCATCATACCTAGCCCTTGCAGTATTCTGTTGAATGATGCTTCAGGAAGAGCTTTGGTAAAGACGTCAGCCAGTTGATCAGTGGTTCGAACAAAGTGTACTTCGACGTTTCCATCTTCCACGTGATCTTTGATGAAGTGATACCTCAGTGCTATGTGTTTGGTTTTAGAGTGTTGCACTGGGTTATGACAGATCCTAATTGCACTTTCAGAGTCACAATATAGTGGGATCTTCTTCATATTGAGTCCATAGTCTCGAAGTTGACTCTGGATCCAAATCACTTGAGAGGTGCAGGATGCAGCGGCTATGTATTCCGCTTCGGCAGTAGACAACGACACGCACGTTTGTTTCTTGGATTGCCAGCTAACCAACTTCCCATCAAGGAATTGACAGCCGCCAGTGGTGCTTTTTCTGTCGAGTCCACATCCTCCAAGGTCAGTATCTGAATAGGCTTGAACGAAGAAGCCTGAGTTGGAAGGATACCATAGACCTAAGGAGGTGGTTCGCTTGAGATAGCGTAAAATGTTCTTCACTGCAAGCAAGTGAGGTTCGCGTGGGTTTGCCTGAAATCGAGCACAATAACACACAAAAAACATGATGTCAGGCCTGCTAGTAGTAAGATACATTAGTGAGCCTATCATTTGACGATAGAGCGTGATATCAACAGCCGGTTTATCTAGGGATGGAGTTAGCTTGGTGCCGAATGCCATTGGGACTTTGACTTTGGAGTCTCCCATCATACCAAACTTTGCTAGGAGAGTCTTCGTGTAGGCTTCCTAATTGATAAAGATGCCTTCGGGTCCCTGTCTAATATTTAAACCAAGGAAAAAGTTAATAGGACCCATTGAGCTCATTTCAAATTTAGTCTCCATCAACTTTCTGAATTCAGCTGTTAAGCTGGGATTCGTAGAGCCAAAGATGATGTCATCAACATAAATTTGAACTATCATAAGGTGGTTACCTTCCTTTTTGTGAAAGAAGGTTGGGTCAACCGAACCTTGTTTGAATTTAGACATCTTTAAGAATTTAGTTAGCGTTTCATACCAGGCTCTCGGAGCATGTTTAAGGCCATACACAGCTTTATCCAGAATATAGCAATGATTTGGATACTTTTTGTTCACGAACCCAGGAGGTTGCTCCACATACACGGTTTCTTTGAGTTCTCCATTAAGAAATGCACACTTGACGTCCATTTGGAAAACTTCAAAGTTTTTGTGGGCAGCATAAGCAAGAAATATTCTTACAGATTTCAGCCTAGCTACAGGAGCGAAAGTCTCTTCATAATCAATCCCTTCCTCCTGACAATATCCCTTTACTACTAGACGAGCTTTGTTCCTTATAACATTCCCTTCCTTGTCCATTTTATTCCTAAAGACCCATTTGAGACCAACAACTGAGGCATCTGGAGGAGTTGGAATGAGGCGCCAGACTTTGTTCCTTTCAAATTCGTTCAGTTCGTCTTGCATTGCTTGAACCCAATCGGAGTGATCGAGAGCAGTGTTAACTGTCTTCGGTTCAACTTTTGATACGAATGAGTTAAACATACAAAACTCAACCTTTGAAAATAAGGATGTCTGTTTTGCCTTCAGTTGTGATCGGGTCAGAACCTTTTCGGAGACATCACCAACCACTTGAGAGATAGGATGATCTCTGGTCCATTTGGTGAGAGGAGGATAGTTTAGATCAAAGGTTGGGTCTAGTTCAGCATTGATCATTTCTTCTGGCTCGGATTGGCTTTCGTAGTCGAGTGACATATCACCATGCTCCCCCTCGATTGATGAGTTATGAGAAACTTGAGGTTCAGAGGTTTCTTGTGGTGCTAGACTTTCAGGCGTTGATGCACCTTCGGTTGGAGAAGCACTTTCGGTTGGAGTTGGACTTTCGGTAGCAGGTGTAGAGCTTGGCTCCCCCTCAACATGTGAGCTTGGCTCCCCTTCGACATGTGAGCTTGGCTCCCCCTCGACTGAAGCATCGTTATATGGAGGTTCATCAGAATTTAATCCTCCTTCGTGCATTCTCCTGGCAGCTTCTTCGACAATTTGCTTCATGTGGTCTACCTTGTTGTCTATTGCGCCTGCTTCTAAGAGAGTAGCTTTCTCTGGTTCGTCAAATAGCTCCAGAAACTTCTCGTATAGATTAGCGATCGAGACTGTGACTTGGCCAGTTTGAGGAAAGATTTCCCCAGCTGTGTCTTCTTTGGCCTGTAGCTTTTTGACATAGCTATCGTCAAAAGTCACGTAATATTTCTCTTCGATTTTTATCGAACGCTTGTTTAGGACTCTATATGCTTTGGAAGTGAGAGAGTAACCCAGAAAGATTCCCTCGTCGGCTTTGACATCGAACTTGTTGCGGTGTTCTTTAGAGTTAAAGATGAAACACCGTGAGCCGAACACATGGAAAAATTTCACATTGGGCTTTCTGTTGTTGAGAATCTCGTATGGTGTGAGCGTCAATCGTTTGTTGAGATAAGACCTGTTCTGTGTAAAACAAGCAGCAGAAATTGCATCAGCCCAAAAATAAAGATGTAAGGAAGCGAAACATAGCATAGTTCGGGCAGCTTTACACAAAGATCGGTTTCGTCTTTCGACAATTCCGTTCTGTTGAGGTGTGTAGGGAGCTGAGAAGTTGTGACTTATTCCCTTTCTGCTAGAAATTCTTCAAATTCCCTGTTCTTGAATTCCAGACCATTGTCGCTTCTGATGTTGCGAACGACCTTCTTCAGCTGTACCTCAATCTGCTTGATGAACACTTTCAGCTTATGAGTCGCTTCAGATTTGAGCTTTAGAAAGAACACCCATGTAAATCGAGAAAAGTCATCAACAATAACAAGAATATACTTGCTACCACCGATGCTTTCGATAGATGATGGACCACACAAATCAATATGAAGTAATTCGAGTGGTTCAACTACTTTTGTGTTAATTACAGATGGATGACTTTGACGACTCTGCTTCCCCATTTCGCATGCAGCACACAAATGATCTCTGTCGAACTTGAGCAATGGAAGGCCTCGAACATGACCTCCAGTGACAAGTTTGTTGATATCTTTAAAGTTGAGATGAGAGAGTCTTCGGTGCCACAACCAGCTTTCGTCAGATTGAGCTTTTGATAACAAGCATATAGCTGGGTTTCCTTTGATGGGTTTAAGGTTTAGAGGAAACATTTCACCCTTTCGCTCCGATTTGAGAATTACTTTCTTCGTCTTGTTCTCAATAATTTCAGAACCTTCATCGTCGAATGAGACTTTGAGACCTGTACCTCCAACAAGCTGAGATACATTGATGAGGTTGTGTTGTAGTCCTTCCACATAAGCCACCTTCCTTATAGTAAAATCACCATTAGTTATCATTTCGTATCCCTTTATGGTGCCGAAAGAATTGTTTCCAAACTTGACGTTGCCACCATTTGAGAGAGACCTGTATTCCCTAAGCTCTTCTTTCCTTCCTGTCATGTGACGCGAGCAGCCACTATCTATGTACCATTCTTTGTCGAACTGCTCGTCACTTATAACCTGCAAAAATTAAGCAGATTTAGGAACCCAAAGTTTCTTGGGCCCATGTGAGCTTTTCATAGGAACAGGAATAGTAAGAGAGATGTCAACAAGATATGTTCGTTTTTAAGTGTTTTTTTATCTTTCTTTTTAATGGTAAAAACTTTGATTTTATTAGGATTAGGTGCGTTCGGTTTAGACTCAGGTTTGGATGCATTAACCTTCTGTTTGCCTTTTTGTTCAGCTGAGGAATGAGATTTTTGAGAACGAACAGAATGAGCTTTAGAGCAAGGTGGAGATGAATTGGAAGAAGTAAAAGAATTAGATGAATGAGAAGAAGTGGGCTTAGATTGAGATGAGTTCTTGGCTGGAGACTCTAGGTGACCCTTTTGCTTTTGATCATTGGTGGGACTGACCTTAGAGTTTTGATCTCTTTTGACTTCAGAAACGAACCTTTGCTTTCGGTTGGAGCAGTTCTCTGAACCGAACCTATGCTTTCGGTTGTTGTTCTCTTCTAAACCGAACCTTGGCTTTCGGTTGTTGTTCTCTTCTGAACCGAACCTTCGCTTTCGGTTGTTGTGGCTCTCATGCTTTTTGACAGGATTGTTCTCAAACTTCAGATTCTTGTCTTGATGTGAGAAATATTCATTTTGGGATTGCCAGAATTGCTTCCTTTCAGAGAGATTCTTCCTGTATCTCTGGTTCCTTTCACGTTTCTTATTCCTCATCTTCTTCAGTTGATGATGAATATTGGCTTTCATTTTCGGTTTCTCCTTAGCTGGTTCACCTTGAACTGTAGGAGTTTCACTTTGAACTGAGGAACTAGAGGGAATGTCTTCTTTTGCCGAATTTCCATTCTCTTGAGGAATGTCTTTCGTACCACTAGTACCTGGCTCATCGAAATTATCTGGCTTATTCAAGGGTTCTGGTATCTATCTACCTTTACTCATCCATGAGGTTCTTTCTGATAAGCCTACCGTTTCGTTTGCATTATCTATTGGAGCTGACCAGAAGTACTCATCGCAGCCATCAGCATTGTCTTCGTTTACAATAGCTGTGAGTTCAGCGGTCTGATGTTCAGTTACTCCAGTGACCTTGTACACTTGATTTGGAGTGGTCCTGACCTTTTGATATACAACCGCTTTCTCTGCTAAGATCGGGGACTTTTTTTGGGAGAATCGAGCGAACTCCACTGCATTTTCAGAAATTAGATTCTTGTGGTTTTCAGGCTCGTTTTTTACAAATTCTGAGCAGTCAACCGTGTCCTCTACAGAAATTTCACTCATGTTGTCGTCCTCATTAAGCTCAGATGCATTTTCAACATCAATTTTGTTTTCTGAGCTCAAGTTGGCGTTCAAAGAGTCAAATTTTTGTATGGTTTCGGTTCTCAGTTTAAGTCTATCATTTTCATCCAAAAGGTTTTTTAGCATGTCCTTGTGGTCCTTGGATTTAATGAAAGATTCAATTTTGTCCAGTCCATACATATAGGTCGGATTGACGTCATCAGATGATATCACACTCTCACAATTATAAGCTTCAGCATCGATTTCATCCTCCTTAAACTCAAGGAAGGGCAAAATCATGCGATGGATCTTTTCGCCTATTTCACAGTCCAAGTGAAGCTGAGTAACATTAGAATAAAGACGTTTTGCAATTAAACAAAAAACATTCTGCTGTTTTAACAACTTTAAATTGTCTCTTTGTAAATAAATATTTTCGTCTTTTATTTTAACTAATTCAGACTCCTTCAACTCGATCCACATGCGCCGCTCCTCACTCTTCGAAGACACCTTGCTTAATTGATCAGTTAGGTTAGAATTGGTGACTCGAGTTTGAGTTAAACTACTATCTAGATGAGAAATTCTTGTATTGACATTTTTTAGTTCTTTCTCATATGAGGACTGTGGTACTTTAAATGAAATGAAAATCGATTATACCTTCTTGATCAGTTCATTGAGCTCATTGAACTGTTGGCTGAGCGGTTTGGCCGTAAAGCACATATCCTGCTGTTCCTTCGGTTCATTGCTTCCACCATCAGTGTTGTATCCCCTCAACTGAGATACATCGGACACCATGAAGCACCTGCCTCCACTGCTCTCCTCTTTAGCCACACAAGCCTTTCCATGCGAAGGCTTCCTCACTTCATCATCTTCGGAGTCGGTTGACCAAACTTCCACGCTACCGAACTCGTCATCAGCAACCGAACCCTGCACAATTAGAGCATTCATGGAAGGGTTAGCGGTAGATTTCTTCTTTCTCATCTCATCAATCCTTTTCTGCAGCACAGCTTCCTCATCCTTTTCCTCATCTTTTTCAGCCATCTTTTTGAGGACACAATCTTTAGCACAGTGGTTTTTCCCACCACAGTAGTAACAGCTTACTCCAGAATCACCATCTGCCTTCGGTTCCTTCTTGGGCTCTTCAACATTTGGTTCATTGTTAACTTTTTCTGAACTATAACTCCCCTGCCAGTTTCGGTTTTTGTTGCTAGGGAATCTCTTCTTAATGAACCTCTTGGGGTTAGACACCATCATAGCATAATCCTCAGATGTGAGGTCATACTCCTCCAAGTTGAGGTCTTCATCCTCCATCACAACTTTACTTTTTGACAGGAGGGCCAGTGAACCTAGGCTTGAAACAACGTTCTTTTCCTGCAACACAATCTTCTCCTGGGACTTTAGAATACCCACCAGTTTCGCCAAAGAGTATGATTTAAACTGCTCATGGGCTTTAACTGTTGACACCACAGCTCTCCATTCTGACCTTAGACCATTTAAGAACGTAACCTTCTGCTCGATAAGCTTCCTTTTGATGTCATGTTTGATCATCCTGCTGAGAAGATGATTGAAGCGATCGAACGTCTGGGTCACAGTTTCTTCGGCTCCTTGCCTGAATTCTCCAAACTCAGATAAGCACAAGATTTGGATAGAATGTTCAAGATCCTCGTCTGTAGAGTACAGTTCGCAAAGTCTATCCCAAACTTCCTTTGCCGTTGTGCATGAGCTAACCAACCTGAAGGTGTCGGACTGAAGGGCGAATCTTATCAATCTTAACGCCTTGATATTACACTGGAATTTATCCTTCTCATCTTGTGCAATATCTTTGACATCCTTCAGCAGATCGTTATACTCCTTTTGAGTTTTAATAATCCTTGACGTTGCAGAATGAGAAAAAGGTCCATTAATGATTGCTTCCCATATGAGGTATCCATTATCCTCAGATCCTATCACGTAGTCTTCGAAGTGATGCGCCCAGACTTCATAGTCATGGGTATATAGGATTGGAATCTTCATGGTTGAACCGATGCTGTTGGAAATATTGATGGGATTTGATTGCGACTCGTCCATTATGATCGAAAAACCTGTTCAAAGATCAGACTTGTAATAAATCAGATTAGGGCAAAACAATAAATATCAAGATACGTCAATAATGAGATGACGACTCAATAAATATCAATAATTGCGGAAAAACCCTAATTGAAACCTTTTCACAGAAAAGATGTGTATCGATTACACAGCCTCCTGCTCTGATACCAATTGATGAGACTAAAACTTAATCTTGAAGATCGATTAGATCTTAAACAGGTGAATAAATATTAAACAGCAAGAACACGAAAATAAAGAACAAGTCAAGAATGAATCAAACCAGTCGAATGATTAAAAATAAACCCTCAGAAGAGCTCGATTAAGAACATCAACTGTAGAGGATTAGTAGGTTTACAGGAACGATAAAGAGAGAAAACTGTAATGCTATCGTCTTCTAGATCGTTAACCTAATATGCATGCAAGCATATACTTATATAATAAACCTAACGGACTCTCGGTTGGACAGGCCCAAACCGGAGCACAAAACATATGGACTAATAGCCGAGCCCAATGACGCAATCCTTGAACGAATCTTCGACCCAACAGAATCGTCATTCACTTACCTTCAAATTGTTTGCATGTTGGATTACGGCATCCCTTTTCTAATGTGTAAATAATGTTGTTGGATCCTAGCCCTAATTTTTCATATTAGGTGATAATTAGGGATTCAAATTCTAATCAAACTTTTTCCTTTCTTTTTGTAGACGTCGAACGCGAACAACGCTGCTGCTAGCTCATTCACACTAATGAGCCTTTGCCAAAAAGTGACTTTCAATGGAACGAACTTTAGAGAATGGATAAGATACATTCGCACAATTGCTCGCTACGAGGACAAGGAGTATGTCCTTGACGAGAAGCTCGAGAAGATCAATCCAAAAGTCGCTACTCCGGCTGAAATGACTGCTTTTGAAACTCATGAACATGATGCAACGAAGGTTCATTGCATCATGATAGCCACAATGAACGCCGAATTCCAAAAATCCTATGAGGACTTGTATCCTTACGAGATGCACCAAGACTTATTGTAGAGATACCATCAAAACGCGAGGCAGGAACATTACGAGATCTTCACTAACATGATCACTGCTAAAATAGGACATGGAGATTCTCTAATCGTACACTTGCAAAAGATGCAAAGGTATGTCGATAGTCTTCGCAAGTTGAATGTCGAGTTTGGGGAAGATTTGGCGATCGACATGGTACTTCATTCCTTGCCTCCTTTTTACAACCAATTTAGGATGACCTACCACATGAACAAGGAAGAGGTCACCCTAAGTAAACTCCAAGGTCTCCTAAGGGTTGCTGAGAGCAACCTCAAGGACAAGTCTATTGCACCAACTCCCAATCCACCCGCTACTCCTGTTTTGGCTATTGGGCAGGGAAGGGGCAAGAAGAGGAAGGCTCCATCAAAGAGCCACCGCAAGGGAAAGTCCTGAGATGGTTCCTCTTCTAGTGGGACCAAATTTGATCCTGCTAAGCCCAACCCTAACCCAAAGGAGGCAGAGTGCCACCATTGCCAGAAAATAGGGCATTGGAAGAGAAGCTGCCCAGAATACCTGCAAGCCATCAGGGAAGGAAAGATCAAGCCGTCTTTCGCAGGTATTTACACAATTAAATCTAATGATTCATCTCATGCTATTTCTTGGGTCCTCGATACCGGGTGTAGTTACCACATTTGTTCTGAATTACAGGGACTAAGAAGAAATAGGGATGTGGAGCATGGAAGAATAAATCTAATCATGGGGAACAGAGGATCGTCGCTTATGACCAAGATTAGAGTGTATTCTTTAGTGCTTAGGAATGCATAAGTTTATATTTGAATAATTGTTGCTACTCGCCAGATATGGCAAGAAACATCATTTTATTTCATGGTTTGTTTAGAAAAGGATTTAGATTTTCTTTTAATAATGAGAATGGTTCGATTTATGTTTATCTAAATGGTGTCTTATAGTTTGAAGCAATGCCTTGTAATGGAATTTATGAAACTGTTATGATTGTGGATAACCTAGGAAATGATGTTTTATGCATGGATTCTTCCAATATTATGGATAAAGCATGTTTGTGGCATTATCGTCTTGGACATGTCAACAAGAAGCGCATAGCCCAACTCCAAAAGGATGGAGCGTTGGAGTCATTCGACCTTAGGGAAGATGACACATGTGAGTCTTGTTTGCTTTGAAAGATGACCAAGTCACCCTTCACTGGTACATGTGAGAGGGGTGAGGGTTTATTGGATCTCATACATACCGATGTATGTGGACCCTTTAGATCCGCCACAAAGGATGCAAACAGCTTCTATGTGACTTTCACCGATGATTATAGTAGATATGGGTATATTTACTTAATCAAGCACAAGTCTGAAACATTTGAAAAGTTCAAAGAATTCAAACATGAAGTGGAGAATCAATTGGGCAGGAAAATCAAGATGCTTCAATCCGATCGAGGAGGAGAGTACCTAAGTCTTGAATTCCACGACTATCTCAAAGAATGCAGAATGGTTTTGCAATTGACGCCACCTAGTACACCGCAGTTGAATGGTGTGGCAGAAAGGCGTAATCGAACCTTGTTAGACATGGTTCTTTCTATGATGAGTCGTTCTTCACTACCTATCTCATTCTGGGGGTATGCCTTAGAGACTGCCGCCCATATCCTTAACCAAGTCTCTACAAAGAAGGTTGCCAAAACACCTCACGAGATGTGGACAGGGAAAGCTCCCTCGTTGGCACATATCAAGGTTTGGGGTTTCGAGGCTTTCGTAAGACGAGATACTCACAACAAGCTCGAACCTCGTAATGAGCGATGTATTTTCATCGGCTACCCGCAGAAATCCTTTGGATATCTCTTCTATAGACCGAGTGACAATGTTGTCTTCGTTGCAAGGAGAGGGGTTTTACGAGAGCGAGAACTCATAAGCCAAGGAGACAGTGGGAGGCAGATCGAACTTGAAGAGATTCAAGAATCGAGTGATGAAGGAACCTCCTCCGCTGGCGCTCGACCCGAGGAGGAAACTCCGGTTGAACCAATTGACGAGTCCTTACCTCTTAGACGTTCCGAAAGAGTTAGAGTTCAACCCCAGTTTTATGGTTTTCATATTACTACCGAAGGGGACACGTATATTAGTGATGGTACACTAATAAATTTAGATGAACCTAATAGCTATAAGGAAGCCATGGCAGGCCCGAAGTCTGCGAAATGGAAAGAGGCGATCGACTGCGAGATTCAATCCATGTATGACAACCAATTTTGGAATTTGGTTGATAATATGCCCGGACGTAAGACCGTTGGGTGTAAATGGATCTTCAAGAAGAAGACCGACGTGGATGGAAATGTACACACATATAAGGCGCGATTGGTTGCGAATGGATCAGCTAGAGGGTTTTGTCGATACGAAGCATCCCAATAGAGTGTGCAAGCTTGAGAAGTCCATTTATGGGCTTAGGCAGGCGTCTCGCAGATGGAATCTTTGCTTCGATGAGAAAGTCAAAGAGTTTGGATTTGTACGAAGCCAAGATGAATCATGTGTATATGTCAAAGCCAGTGGGATTATAGTTAGCTTCCTCGTTTTGTATGTCGATGACTTACTACTCATACGAAACGACGTCCCGACACTGCAGGAGGTTAAGTCCTGGCTCGGGAAGTGCTTTGCTATGAAGGACCTCGGAGAGGCTTCCTATATTTTGGGAATGAGGATAGTAAGAGAACGAAGTCAGAGACTAATAGGACTTAGTCAGAACACTTACTTAGATAAAGTACTAGAACGTTTTAGTATGGAAAATTCGAAGAAGGGAGAATTATCGATACAAAGTAATGTCAAGTTGAGTAAGACTCAAAGTCCGAGTACCGAAGCCGAGATAGCATAAATGAGGTGAGTACCATACGCTTCCGGAGTTGACTCAATCATGTATGCTATGACTTGTACTCGCCCTGATGTAGCCTTTGCTTTGAGCATGGATAGTAGATATCAAGGGAACCCTGGCAGAGCCCATTGGATTGCGGTCAAGAATATCCTTAAGTACCTTTGGAGGACCAAGGAATGGTTTTTAGTCCTCGGGGGGAGTGATGACTTAAAGGTGTGAGGGTATAGTGATGCCAGCTTCCAGCCCGACAGGGACAACTACCATTCGCAGTCGGGCTAGGTCTTTACCCTTAATGGAGGAGCAGTAACTTGGAAAAGTTCCAAGCAGGAAACCGTAGCTGATTCAACGTGCGAATCAGAGTACATTGCAGCGAGCGAAGCGTCGCAGGAGGCGATATGGTTGAAGAACTTCATTGGTGATCTTGGAGTTGTGCCTGCCATAAAGGAGCCTATAGAAATTTTCTGTGATAATGAAGGAGCGGTTGCCTTGACCAAGGAACCGAGGAATCATGGTAGATCTTGTCATATCGACAGAAAATATCACTTTATTAGACATCGAGTAGAAGAAGGACACCTCATGGTTAAGAGGATATCATCAGAAGATAACCCATCAGATCCACTTACGAAGGGACAGAGTAGGGTTAAGCATTTGCAACATGCTAGGAGTATTGGACTGAAGGATGATATTAGTTTAGATTAGATAGTTTTAGAAACTTGTAATAGATAAATGTAATTGACATTTGATGATTGAATAAAGGAGTATTATTTATGAGTAAAGTTACTGTCATGTGTTAATTGATTAACTATTGTTTCACTTTGCATGTTTTCACTTCCTGAATAATCGATTTATTAAGAATAATCGAATTATTCGAATGGTCCACAATCGTTCATATGTTGGAAGTAGATATGATTGAAGATTGTCATGAATTGGTATGTAGATTGTCTAAATGGTATTAGACATAGCAAAAGTTTGTTGCAACGTTCATGAGTGCTTATGAACTAGTTTTGAGCATTGGAACAAACTCGCGCTTGCTGGAATCACCTTATGGAATGTGATAAAAGGGGTGATCGCAAGACGATAATATCATATGGTCTTAAAACCTAGATATATGGTTTGTTATTTGTTAATTGGTTGTACATTGATGATGCGAAACCGCATCAGTAAATTGATGTTAAAAAACGCATTGTTGTGTATAATTGGTTGGTGAATAAGTAAATGCATATAAGTCGAAGTTTATCTGTTACTTTTAACCTAAGAGGGTAAAAGCGATATCTCGGCTGCTCGATGATTTGAGTTGACTTATGTGTCGGGCCCGGTCAGAACTAAATTGATGTGTTCGATTAAGTTCCATGTCGAATAAATCTGAGATCGAGAAACTAACTGTTGGACAACTGGTTCCATAGAATTGTCCGCATAATATCTTAACAGAGGACTATATGATCCCTTATCTAAAGGACAGGACTGATAAGATCAGAGTTTGACAGCGTCTTTGAGAGCTACAATTGCGAGTCAGATTGTGCTTGTATATATAGTTACTAGACTTATCCATGTGGGAGACTGTTGGAATAGTGTCTAAGGCTGCAACTATATTTGGCAAGTATTTGACCCGATTGTGCATGGTCCTTTTGGGTTGCCTTCACCATAGCAGCTTGACAGGATGATTTATAATGAGAGAAGAAATATTATTAATATATTATGAGAATAATATAAGGAATAATAATATTGTTATTTGATCAATATAAGTCATAAATTAATTAGGGATTAATTTGGTGACTTAAAGAGATTAATTGAATAAAGGGGCATAAACTGTCAATTGTATGATAGTTGTATTTTGGGCTGTGATTCCTTATGGATAAGGGATGGACGATTTTAGGGTTTGGAAGAGCCTAGAAATCGTCCAGGGGATTGTCAATAAGGAGATTGGATTGCTTAGGACCTAAGTTATCCAATTAGGGTTTTAAGGGTGAAACCCTAAGAAGCTCACTAGTATATATAGACCCTTTGGGTGAAGGAAATCGGCACTCTTGCATCTGAAGAAACCCTGGCCGATTTCTCACCCTCCTCTCTCTCTCTCTCTCTCTCCCTCTCTCTCTTATCATCCTCTTGCTAGTTGGTGTTTGTAAGCCATTAGAGGAGTGACAATTGTGACTCTAAGCTCCAAGGACCAGAAGATTCAAGCAAGCAATTCAAGGTAATCCTTTAGATTTGTTTTCATATGTTATGATTTGAATGTTTACACTAGATCTATCAATCAAAGTCTTGGATACATTGCATGTTTAGTTAGAGAAACCTAGATCTAAGCATTAGGGTTTGTATGTGCACATAGGAATGTTCTTATGGCTCAAAACCATCAAATCCAACAGTCTCCCACTTAGATAAGTATAAAACTATTATTGCAAGTATGACTTCAAGAACCGAATGGCAATCGTTGTAACATCCATAAATTTTATGCCAAATTTAAACTTTTTCAATCATAAGTAAGAACCAAATAGCATTGTTTACAAAATGTTTTCAAATCATTTTCCATCAGAGTGTCCCAAAATCATAACAAAAGGATGAGGAGCGGTATGGTCATGCCTTCACCTTTCCATGATCTCCTGAAGTACCTGAAACAATAAACTGAAAACTGTAAGCCTGAGGGCTTAGTGAGCTACCCCCAAAATACGAATACCACACTGACAATATCATATCAGTAACAATCAATCAATCATCATGCATACTGGGCCATCGGCCTGACTGGACTGCCCTACCGGGCCTGCAGTCCGTCTGAATCTATCCCGAGCCTTAGGCACGAATGGTCCACCACGTGGCCCTATAGTCTCCCCGAACCGCTCATAGGGTATATTGGCCTTCAGCACAAAGCAGGACCGCCTCAACCCAACCACACGCAAATAACCATGTGTACATACCATCATATACAGGCATATACAACATCAAGCATATTTGTCACACCAATCACAAAACATAGAATTCTCCTTTAACTAGAGTACCGACCTAGCAGGTCACTAACACACCAATCCCTACGGATCATAGGAGTATAACATACTATCTACCCCGATTTCGATCTAAAAGATCATAACCACATCTATCATACCATACCAATAACAACTAAATGGCGGGCCTTGATGTCGTAGACCCTATCGATATAATGAGGATAACTCACCTTGCAGATGTCGACACGAAAGGTAAACTCCAACTCTCGGATCACTTGACACAGGTTCCACTACCTATCATCATAGCACAACATACTCATAAGTCCTTAACCTTATAAGGTACTCCATAACCCACTAGTCAACCCCTGGTCAAAGTCAAAGTCCTCAGGCAAGGTCAACAGTCCATGTTAACCTTAACTCGTCGAGTACCCTTGGCTACTCGTCGAGTTCCCTGAAGTACATTCCAGCTCACCGAGTCATCGGAGTAACTCGTCGAGTTCCTTTGATTCTTGATCAAACTTAAGGTCACCTGCCGAGTTCCTTCCTTGCAACTCGACGGATACACACTCATACATATCCAAGAGAAAACTCATCTGACTCGCAGAGTTGTTCTTCAACTCGTCGAGTTTGATGACGATCTTCATCGGACTCGCCGAGTTGTTCATCAAACTCGTCGAGTTCACGGCTATCTACATGTGACTCGCCGAGTCACCTTACGACTCGCCAAGTCCATTTAGTCCTCTTTTTCTCCATACAAACATATTTTGATCCATGCAACGGCTCTAACTCATAGATCCAAGCTTCTAGGGCATGGTTATCACGTAAAGTTGCAAACTTTACGTGCATGCATGACCATAAAGGCTCTAAATGTCTATTCTAAGTTCTTAATGGAACTTCATGCTCAAGAGGGACCTTAATCACAACCAAGATTGTGACTTTATGCTTCTAGAATCCAAGGAGGGTCCATATCTAGACTTACAACTTCAGATCTAGCCCATAGCTCATCATCCCAACTTGAAAATGCATAAAAGCCCTAGAAACTCAATAAAAGGGAAGAAAAGGAAGTAAGAATGGCACTTGATACCTCCAAAAGATGCTAGCTGAGGTAAATCCTGTTTCCCACTCCTTCCTTGCTTCAATTTCCCTTGCACTCTTAGCTTTCTTCCTCCAAGATCCTCTTTTCCAAGCTTCAAACCCACACCAAGGTACACACACACGAATTAGGGTTTTAAGGGGCTCTCAAAGACTGTAAAGAAGCCAAAGGAGGCTAAGGCTCCTTTAAATAGAGGTGCAAACCCCGGGATTTAGGGTTTCCACTGCCAGCTCCTACTCGCCGAGTCTAGAATGGACTCGTCGAGTAGGTCACTTAACATGCGATCCCACCCCGCTGCTACTCGACGAGTAGGCCAACCAACTCGTCGAGTAGAGCTTACCCCAATGAATCTTGTTTAAGAATTACCTGAGAATCGGGGAGTTACAATCGTAGCTCTCTAAAGCTTCTGTCGAACTCTGACCTTGCTTATGATCTCTAACCTTTGTCAATGACTTGTCCATTAGATAAGGGATCATATATTCCTCCATTCTAGATATCATATGGACTGAGACATGGATTACAATTATTCTCTCTGTCCATTTGTTGATTCCCGATTTCCAATTTATGACAAATGACTAATTGAACAAATTAAATCAGTCTAGGCCCGACCGAGCACTTACATTTGTCATCACCAACTCATCGAGGAGCACTTACATTCGACTCATATGGCTTGTTCTGCTACTTGTTGAACCATACACAAAGGCACGTTTTATAACATCGAGTTACCAAATGTGTTTTCGTGCAATCAATGTACAGCCAACTCATAGTAACAACTCATATATCTAGGTTTGAAGAATATAAGATATTATCGTCTCATGATCACTCGTGATAAAATCCATGAAGTGATTCCAATGAGCGCGGGTTGAATCCAATACCTAGAACTTATGAGAACTCATGAGTGTTGTAGCCCTCTGTCCAACATCATAGACCTCTACAAGCCAGCCCATGATAGTCTTAATTCATATCTACTTCCAACATATGACCGACCGTGGATGGTTTGAATTACTTAGTCATTCCGGAAGAGTAACCTAGTTTATTTTGGAAGTCAGAACATGCAAGATGAAACACAAGAATAATTGAATCTAATATGGTATCAAAACCTATGAACATAACTAAATCACCTTTTATTTATCACCATATGATTACACATTATTCATTGTATACTGTTTTAGCTATCAACTTTATTCTTGAATTTAAAAAAAATAGTTGTCCCATGCTCCAAGCATGTACTCTATGTTTTCTAAACACTAGTCATGCCATACACCAGGTATGCATACTATGTTTGTCTATGATCTTTACTTTGTGAACTAGATCGACTGAACATAACTTCAACGATTCTTTTTTCACACTCCCAAATCCTTATCGAAAATGTAAGAATTCCAAATTCCTATCATTTACCGAAATCTATAAGATTCTAAACATATATGCATTGGTCCTCTTGTAATGATTATGCACAAATTCACAAAGACTTGGCAACAATCATTACAGAGTATTCCAAAGGAGATCAACTCCTTGGAAACATCCTTCTTGCATTAAGTTTCCCAATCTTACACATATTGAATAATTTCTAACTTTGAAACATTTCCATATTCCATTTTGACTATCACTTCTAAACAAGAGTTGCCTCCTTACAGATTACGTCAATATGGTCTTTCCAAATTTAACATTATACTTCCAACTGTCCCTGAGCAACCAATCTTTGGTAAACCTTAGATTGTCCTCAACAATTCCTTAATCTTTTTAGTCATATCCAATTCTAGACTTTTTCCCTTCTTAATGCCCCAGGCATTTGGAAAATTTTAGAAAGGATGAATATAGCACATGTAATCGATCTTATATCTGAAGCCTATGGGACACGATTCATGATGTCTCACATAAAGACTAAACCAGTCTTTTGCTATAATATTTCCATTTCAATTTGCCAAGTTCTCATAATTCAGATTATGAAAAGGGATGTCGTGATCATAATCGGATTTTAGAACGCAAATAATGGACCCATATATAGAATTTCCTTGTGTTGAGCCATTCCAACATGAAATTCATATATATATATATATATATATATATATATATATATATATATATATATATATATATATATATATGTATATCCTTGACTAAACACGATTAAAACCTCAATCTAAGCTTTTAGATTTGAGATGAATTATAATTTCCACTCCCTTAATTATAGCAAAACAACTCTTTCCCAATTGAAACCTTTTGTTTTCTATAATTAACATTGCTAACTTGCAACCTTTATCATAATTATCATGCTGCCACTAACATGATGATTATTAGCATAACACTTATGCTCCCACTAGCTTTGACATGTAATCAGAAATTGCTTTGATAAAACTTTATCAATACCATACACCTTACCTTAGATAGCTTACAGGTGTGTCTAAACAATTCTAAGAACTATGAAAAGGGATGTCGTAATCATAGTCTCAATTGTTTAGACCTTTGCCACTTCTCACAAGTCCATGTTAGTGTGTCGATTAACAACACATGATCCACTAACGACTTTGAGAATGCAAATATCACAATTGCTATCTAGCTAAAATCTACTTAGTGAAAGAGTTTCCTCACCATCATTTTCATGAATCGGAGAGAAACATTATGACACTTAGTTTAATGGTGTAGGTGTTCTTATCCATGTGAATTGTCAAAACCATAGTCAAAAGACAAGGATAATGACAATTTCAAACTCATATGGACTGAACCTAATCTTAATTTCTTGCCATCTGGCAGCTCAAGGGCCTGCCATTGTTTCCAAGTTGATGTGCAACCAATTGAGAACTCTAAGAACTCATGTTGGAATGGACACAGAATATGTCAACACGATAGGTTATAAACCTCAAGTCGTGTCCTAGTGAAGACGTTCTGGTTTTATTCTTGATTAGTTCTTAAGACTTTCAAGACCTTTAAGACTCCCACTATCCTCTTGACATATAAGACTCTCTTTTTAATTATTCAAGAGATAGTGTGGATTCTAATCAAGACAAACACTTCACACAATTGGCCTTAGTTGGTCTTTGTTTTATCCAAAACATCCCAACTTACCAATTTCAAATGTACAAGAGTAGAAAATTTTTACTCTTACATTTGACAAGTGTTTTAAACCTTTTCTAAGACATGTCACTCAAGTTACAATCTTAGAGTATGACTCTAAGACTTGCTTTGAAACGAAGTATGACTTATCTTCTTGATTTGACCACTTCAACAATTCATAGCTCCTCTTCTTAGCTATCATAATGCAATTAGAGGATGAATTGTGATAAGGTCTCTTAATCATTAAGATGATCATATAACATGATACTAAAGTACTCTCCCATCTTTTCAGATTTAAGAAACTTTTATCTTTATGCCTAAGTTGATTCTTCTTATTCGCTTTGTCATACATTGGAACCTATTCCAATGTCTCAAAATTACACTTAACTTGTAAGTGTAACCATGTTTACTAAACTTTAGTAAATCATGACGAATATTCTTATCGATCTTCTGTGGTGTACTTAATCAGTGCACAAGAATGTGTACTCGATCCCTTAGTCTGTTACTTGACTCACACATCCATGTGAACAAGTAGTTAGTCTTAATTTTTCCAATGCTTGAAAGTTCTCATTCATCATGCTATACAACTTGCATGATTCCAAGTTTCGGTCCAATTGAAACCTTGGGTGACAGGAATCTTTCCTTATTTGGTAAATTTAGACACTAGCACAAATGAAAGAATCAAATTCATATTTCCACTCTTGCTCTTATTGGAATCTTAGAAGCAACACAGTTTTTCACAAATGCCATTGTAAGGATATTTTAAAATAAATAAAATCAAAAGATTTACCTTTTATTTTAAAACTTTGCGGAAAAACTCATCATTACATTCCATATCAAAACTTGTTTTTATCTATTCCTACGCAAAATATCATAACTCCTAAGAAGTAGCTCAAGAATCCGATCTTCAAACTATGCGATAGGAATCCTTCTACGTGATCAGATTCAGCATATTCTTTCTTTAAGTTTCTTCACTTTTTCTTTGATTCTCAAAACATCACCATGTGAACCAGTCACATCATGTATCAAGAATCTCAAAATAGAAACTTAGCATAGTTAGATAGTGGACTTTACCTGAAGTAGAGTCAAACATATTGACTTTAACATCCTTAGGTAAATTTGCCAGCGTCACAACCAATGCCCCTTTCTTTGGCAATGGACCCTTGATAATGGGACTATCTCAGACTTAGAATCTCTCTTTATTATTTGGTCAACCAAGTTGACTATGACTAATCCCTTTCCATTGGGAAGAGAGAGCTATACTGGATATCCAATGTCATCATTGCAATGTCCATTGAAAGTTTGGGAAGTTGATCTTCCAATCACATTTTCTTTACCAGTGTTCAAAATCATTACTGATTTAGTAGCACCAAGCGAATAGATAAGATCATTAAGGGTGTTGTCATAGTCTATTTCATAGGAGTCCCAAAGGAACTCACTATTTGACTTAGAAAGTGATTGAACCACCAACTTTCTCAAGACTTTGACACCCAACTCTCCCGGCTTGTCGATATGTGACTACATCTCCAAGATGTGATCACACATAGACCTTTAGTTTCCAATAGAGCTTGAGTGACCTTAGACTTTTTCAAGAACTTGTGGGTTAGGGAGAATAATTGGAGGAGGTGGAGGAAGTATGAAGTTCTAAGAGATTTTGGGAAGATCATAGGTGTCTGAATTAGACATCTTTTTGGGAGATATTCAAGATAGTTGATTTCAAGTCCTTAATATGACACCCAATATGAAATATTAAGGTTAGGACCCAACACAATACTTTTATAACTTAGAAGAGGGATACCGTAATCCAAACTATAAAATATTTAAAGGTAGGCGAATGAAGAATCACCAATTTCCACCATGAAAACGATATATATATATATATATATATATATATATATATATATATATATATATATATATATATATATATATATATATATTATTAGGTTTTAATTGGTTTTTGAAACTCCTAGATCTTTGAGATTCATTGAACTATTCAATGCCATGTTTCAATATCAAGTGTGCCCTTCAGGTTTTGTGACTGGGATGTCGAGGATCACAAAACAAGGTGTGAAGTAACCATGCAAATTTACTTGGTACCCTTAATATTTACCCCTTAATCGACGTGCCGGTTAACCACACGCGCTCCACCAATACTATGATAAATATTAAGTTACCCTTTGCCTACCTTGTTAAGTCTAGGTTAGTGTGTCGCTTAACCACACAAGCTCCACTAACGGTTTAAACAAAGTGCAAAGTGTAATTTCATGGATTAGCACCTTATTCACATTTTGCTAAGTAACTAAGATTGGAAATTTATAAATGTTTAGTTACTTAGTATTTATCATTAATACTTTTAATGAACGGAGAAGTATAGTCCTTGTCCTACCCGTTCGGCTAACGACCCTCCACCAGTCAAGGAAGCGGTGGGTGAGAGTGGACACCCATTAAACTGCCATTTTCTACGCAGTAACCTTATACCCCCTTATAGACCGACATCATGAATGAGGCCTACTAACGGTAAGACTGACTTCACTCTTATACATAAATATAAATATCATTAACTTATAATATTATAAAGTATAAGGGTTGAATTTTAACTTTTAAAATTCTAAGGGCTAACTTGGAATTAAAGTATTCATAAGTGAAAACTTTTCAAATTCCAAAAATTGAGGGCAAGTTTTGAAACTATTCAAAACTAATTAATTCCATAACTTATGTGTTTAAAGTAGTTTTAATCCAAACTAAAAACTCTTCAAGTTCCATAACTTGAGGACAAGTTATGGAAGACTTTAAACTAATAAAAGAATGTAACTTTTCTTTATTTTGTAAATTATGGAATTAATTAAGGTTACACATTTTATTACTTATTAAAGTGACTCTTGAAACTCCATAACTAGAGGACAAGACTCTTCATTTTTTTGTAGCCATTGCCAACTCTTATGAGTTTTTACGAAACTTAAATGTGACCTTTCATGTAACTTGAGGACAAGTTACACAAACACATTTTAGAATCATCTCTTAGATTAAAATGGATTGAAAATACATAATCAATTAACTTATCTATTAATCTAAGCAACTCATATGAACAAAGATAATTCACATCAAACTTTTTCATGTAATTAGCATAACTTTTAAACTAATACAAAACATGAATCTATTGACAATTATATTTGAAATTGGATTAGTATGAACATTACCACATCAAAAACAAGTGTACAAGTTCAAAAACAGCTTAGGGTAATGTTCCTAGTCCAATTCCAACCAAAACAGCAAATAGCAAGCTGTCAGCACCCAAAACACGTCGAGTTCCTTAAGAAACTCGTCGAGTTCATGCCCAAAATGATGAACACGTTGAGTTTTTGGCATAAACTCATCGAGTTTTATGGTCTGGACAGATTCAACTTTGAAAAAACACATTTTCATCAAGTATAAGAGAAAGCAAGCCTGGGCTCTGATACCACTGTTGGGTTTTGAGCATTCTAACACTCCTAAGTGTACATGCAACCCTGAATACCTTGGATCTATGTTTTGTCTATTATACATGCAAATATCAACTTTCCAAGGTATTCATGCTAACTAGCATAATAACATTGCTTCATATGAATATATATTAGGTTAGAATTACATACCTCTTTGATGTAGAATGTGTTCATGAAGCTTGAGTGCCTAGTGCCCCAAGTGTGACACCTCAAATCATTCACACAACACCAAATACACATGGAATGACATGAGAGAAAATGGAACACTTCATGAAAATCGGCTAGCCCTTTCACATATATTCTAGTGCCGATTTTGTCACCAATAAGATCTTTATATAATGTCACAATTAGGGTAAACTCTAACTTTCATGGCTTTCCATTTCCTTGGATCCATGGGTTTCAATACACCACGGAACATCCATGGAGCATCCTATGGGTTTTAGCCCAACTTGATAATCCATGGAGTCTTGGCCCACTATACAAGTATGCATGATTTACACTATCAACCCATATATTTAATTAGTCTTCTTTTGATCACTTAATTAATCCTATATTAATTCTTGATCAATACTAATTAAATAATCTTATTAATATATTAGAACTTATAATATATTAACAAACCTTAAGTGTTATTTCTCTCATTATAGTCTATCCAAATGCATGATGCCATGCAACCCAAATGGACAATGTCGGGTCGGGTCAAGTCTTACCAATTATAGTTATGGACTTAGACATTAATCCAACAGATACCTCTCCACCTTCTTACTCTCCGGGGTGATCATCCCGGGACACAGTAAAGCCAGGTCACTAAATCTGGCAGTATAAGCAAAAATATCGGAGTCCTTCATCGTCAGACTCGAACGTTCCTGTTCTAACTTTTGTATTTCACCTCTAGGACAATAGCCAGCGTTAGTACCTTTAAGTATACCCAGCTTATGGAATTAGCTACTGGGAGAGATAACAACATGAGATAGCCGTTCCACCAAGAAAGAGCTCTATCCAAGAATGTGCATGCTGCAAATTTTACTTTGCTTGCACATATTTCAAACACCGATTCGATTTTCTCGAATCAGCGTGTCAGAGCCATAACAACTCCAGTGTCATCAAAAGATTTGGGTTTAGCATTCGAGAGATTTTTATAAGAACACTCTGTTGGGTGTCCAAGACTTTCCACATGATTTGAGTTTTGGACACCACTACCGGCTCCACTAGTACCACTAGCATTAATTTGCGTCATGGCAACAACCACAGCGACAGTTACTGCTTCTTGGAAGACAACATGATCAAATGGTGGAGGTAGTGGTGGTGGTGGAATTGGTGGATTGTTTTTGAAACACCTATTTGATTTACATTGCAGCATCTTTTTCTACAAAGTTTAAATAGGAAAAGATGTTAAGTTTTCCATAGTGGTTACGACTAACGTGATATTGAACAAGACATATCTTAGTTCTAAACGCATTGAATCCTGACTTTCATAGTGTTTTGCAATCTACAAAAGAGGTCCACTAATCTAAGTAAACAATCGTCGATGCCATTATGGCAATACTTGTAACAAACTTTTATAGTGTGTTCCATACCAGGTCTCTCTAAAATTACAGGAAGTAATCAAAGATTACCATAAGTAAGTAAATAGTAATTATGAAGTCATGAAATGAGTGTTAACTAAAATTACTTTCAATTTCTTTGATGTATTTGATACATAGTGTTTTTGAAAAGTTGACCTTGATATTGGTCTATAATACATCAAAGTTAAAAGGAAAATCTTGACTGCATTATGATTTTGTGAATAGTATAAATACCTAGACACAGGATTGAGTTTATATTTAGATAAGGTAGTATCTAATGCATATATGTAGTCCTAGTTTATATAAAACAGTATGAGTAGCGTAAACACTACTCGCGACAAAAATTGCCCTGAGTACTGGTGCAACGCCCGCAGATTCGGGCTAGCCAATTTAGAGACAATGAGCATCAAAAATGACTTTTTGATGGAAGATTATTTAGAAGGATTAATCTTAAACAAGTTGTAGTATATGTTACAAGGGTTCAGTACATATAAAGAACGCCGAAATCCGAGTTATAACGAATAAGTTATGGTCCGTCGAACTTGTACGGCAAAACCGGCACGACACCGAGAGACGTAAATAGTGAATTTACGATAGAGGACGTTTTAGCCTTAGTAATCTAAAAAAAAAGTCGTAGAATATGTTAAAATGAGAGCGTACATAAAAAGAACACCCAACTCTGACTTCGTATGACGAAGTTATGATTTTTCTAACATTTAGCATAACAATACACAAACCAGAAATTTGAATTTTAGATCGGTCGATTTTCAGCCAAAATAATCAAAACAAGAAATGAAGATATCGTTAATAGGAGTTAAACGATAAAAACACAGTAAAAAACGGAGCTCGTATGCAAAAGATATGGACGAAGCTTAATCTCTACTTTTTGAGCGCGGCGAATTCGATACAGTTTTGTAAATTCGAGATAGAATGAGAATTAGCTAACAGTGTCTAAACGAAAGTTGTAGTGCTCATAAACACCAACATGTGGATATAAATAACGTTGAAAACCAAGCTCGTATGCGAAAGATATGGACGAAGCTTAAAACCCCTATAAATAAAGGGTGAACTAATATTTTCTTCACACCATAAGCCTTTCTTTCTCTCTCTAACTTCTCTCTAGCCTCCCTAAACCCCTCCTAAGTCTAGGGAACCTCCATAGCATGAGAAGGAAGCTCCGGAGTGCCAGACGGCTCCGAGAAGAAAAGCTTTCAGCTCGAAAACGCTGCTCCGGTGAAGCCTGGTTTTCCATAAAAACCCGCTGTAAGTGAGCAACGCCTACGCGATTTTTTAAATAGTTTTTACTTTGGCTATTATTATGAGTTATATTGAGTGTTATTTAACGCTTATATAATAGTAATAATAGCTATACTATTAATTAGTCGCAGTTAATGTTAAAAACTAAACCCTAGAGGTATTGATACTAGGTTTTGTCAAGGAAAATTGTTTTGAGCTAACGTAGCACTGTCTGAGTTCGGAATCACCACCTAATCAAGTGAGTGCATAGTCCCTTTCTTGAGCATGATTTTAATACAAGTATTGATTGAAGTATTAATTATATGTTTATGTGCGAGTTAATTGATGTTGCCGGAAATATGTGTTAAAAAACATACCTGATGATATATGATGATTTAGGATAAAGCGTAGACCTAAATTAATTATGAGGAGTATTGGTAATATTTTCTTACGAGTACAAGTGAGTTATACTCACAGAATAGAACTTTAGTATATGTCATTTATCTGGGAGCACGGATTAGACACAATCATTGTCCCTAGTCCGAGAGTATGGATTGGACATAGTCAATTGTCATTAAATCGGGGGTATGGATTAAGACATAGCCAGTTGTCCTTAGTCCAGGAATATGGATTAAGACATAGTCATTCGTTCCTAGTCCGAGAGTATGGATTAGGCATAATCATTCGTCATTAATCCGAGAGTATGGATTAGTTCGTCCCTAGTCCGAGAGTATGGATTAGGCATAACCATTCGTCATTAATCTGAGAGTATGGATTAGGAAAAGCCGTTTATTTATGATCTGGGAGTATGGATTAGGTAAAACGGTTAATCTTGGGTTTGAGAGTATGGATAGTCTCATTGTGAGGATCGACAGGGTGGGATAAGTGTTGCTTATACATATATGGTGAAATTGGATATTTTGTGAGTTCTAAATTACATATATGATATAACATTGTGGGATTGAAATTCTTATGTACTCACCAGGTTTCCCAACCTGACCCACTCAGTTTATTTATATCACAGGTGTTGATATGAAGTCACATTACACTGAGAGATTAAGGAGATATATATCACTAGTGATAATGAATGTAAGTTCTATTTATGCTTATGTTTCTGTATTGACGATGACACCCCAAATGTTTTAAAATGAATAAAAATACTTTTATTCAGAAATGCTTTGCTAACGTATTTATCATGTTTTACTGGGAACAAATTCCGCAAGCATTTTTATTACAAGAGGTACTCTGACTTTTATAAAACATAAACAAAATCGGTCTTTTCTGGCCGAGAAAATGGAGATGTCATAGTTGGTATCAGAGCATTAGTTTAAGAGAACTAGGAATAAGGATTTATTTCTAGACTCAAACTTAGAATGCTAAGCGACGATCGTTAGGAGTGTGTCTAATATATTTTAGGAAGTACACATAAATAGACACAAGCACTAGCTTAATTAGGGAAGATGCCTAAAATGCTTTTATGTGCAAAATGGTTTGTGATGCTTTATGCTATCGTTTGATCGGATCTATGGTCTGTTGCCGACCAGATCTGGAAATTTTATGTGCTCAGGTTTCTAAACGTTTAATTATGATATTAGAACTAGCATTTAAATTTTTGGAGTAATATGGAGGAATACGCGTCTAAATCTTCCTCTATCTATATTCTTGTCTCGATACACCGAACGACAGCTTTGGTGTATAGAATGTCATGATAAGGACTCATAGCAGACTGAGCAAATGGAGGAAATGAGAAGGCTTACGATAGTGAATGATACCTATCAGAAGATATTATAAGAGTGATATCTTGCCTTTAGAATGCGTCGAATAAATAATACGTCTAGTACAGGAGAAGTTCACTTTCAATTAGAAGAAAGAAAGATTTTTGGTAGAATCCATGAAGTTATCCCATCGTCTGACATTTCTACCACCAACCGGGTTGAAACAAAATTGATGATTGAAGATACACATGGAGGAAGTCCTAGTAGAGTCTAGAGAAAATGATATGATTGTTTGGACACATTTGTATGTGTTAAAATTGTTTTTTTGATAATAACTTGGAGAACTGCGAGACAATACTTGGGACGAGTATGAGTAGGTGTGAATGGTAGTAGAGGCCTATACTACCGGAAGCACGGGACTCACGCTTGGATCAGGGAAAGTCACAAGGTTACCAATAAGCTAGTAATTGATTTCGTTTTATTCAAATATGTCATTACCATCGTTTCGGTAATGACTAAGAAGATTATTGTTATTCTAATCCTAATGGTCATATCGAATTGAGTCCGACTGCGATAAGTATGTTACGTGGTTCAGAGAACCAAGTTTAATGTAACATCTGACATAAGCCGGAAGATTGAAATAAAAGATAATCAAAGCAATCGGTAGAGGTATCGCGATAGTTGCTTGTAGCTAGAAATTCTACCTTTTAAGATGAGATGAACATTAAGGAAAGTATAGTCTATTCTGGAACACTCTAATAAACCTGAGTCTAAGCATTGCAACATACGATGATAGGTCATTACAATATGACACATCGTTCCATTGTAGTAATAAAGGAACTTATTTTAAGTTCGTATCCAGTAAGGATCTAGATTGTGACTTGAAGGTCATAATTTAGAGTCTAACGTGAGATAGGGAGCAAGTGCAAGATCGAGCATCGCCTGCAGTCAAGGAGTCCAAGAGTTAGATACTCATTCGAAGAAACAAGGAAGTTATGATTATTACCTAGCATGAATAGATAACGTATGGAGTCATTATGATGCCATGTTTCATTGATGATTCCGAGATGTAATCATCCTAAGGGGGAGATAATTGTAATGCCCGCAGATTCGGGCTAGACAATTTAGAGACAATGAGCATCAAAAATGAGTTTTTGATGGAAGATTATTTAGAAGGATTAATCTAAAACAAACTGTAGTATATGTTACAAGGATTCAGTACATATAAAGAACGCCGAAATCCGAGTTATAACGAAGAAGTTATGGTCCGTCGAACTTTTACGGCAAAACCGGCACGACACCGAGAGATGTAAATAGTGAATTTATGATAGAGGACATTTTAGTCTTAGTAATCTAAAAAAGTCGTAGAATATGTTAAAATGGGAGCGTACATAAAAAGAACACCCAACTCTGACTTCGTATGAGGAAGTTATGATTTTTCAAACATTTAGCATAACAGTACACAACCCGGAAATTTGAATTTTAGATCGGTCGATTTTCAGCCAAAATAATCTAAACGAGAATTGAAGATATCGTTAATAGGATTTAAACGATAAAAACACAGTAAAAAACAGAGCTCGTATGCAAAAGATTTGGACGAAGCTTAATCTCTACTCTTCGAGCGCGGCGAATTCGATATAGTTTTGTAAATCCAAGATAGAGTGAGAATTAGCCAACAGTGTTTAAATGAAAGTTGTAGTAATCATAAGTACAAACACGTGGATATAAATAACGTTTAAAACGAAGCTCGTATGCGAAAGACATGGACGAAGCTTAGTCTCTACTTTTCGAATACAATTCTTTAAATCTGAGATACAATAAGAATTAGCCGATGGGGTCTAAATGATAGCTGTAGTACTCGTAAATACCAATGCATGGATATAAATAACATAGAAAATGGAGCTCGTACGTGGAAGATACGGATGAATCTTAGAGACTACTTTACTATAAAACTCCTATAAATAATGGGTGAACTCCTCATATTTTCTTCACACCATAAGCCTTTCTTTCTCTCTCTAACTTCTCTCTATCCTCCCTAAACCCCTACCAAGTATAGGGAACCTCCATAGCACGAGAAGGAAGCCCCGGAGCGCCAGACGGCTCCGAGAAGAAAAGCTTTCGGCTCGGAAACGCTGCTCCGGCGAAGCCCGGTTTTCCATAAAACCCGCTGTAAGTGAGCTACGCCTACGCTATTTTTTAAACAGTTTTTGTTTAATTATAGTAACGTTATTAGGAACTTATAATAAGTAATTTGGCTATTATTATGAGTTATATTGAGTGTTATTTAACGCTTATATAATAGTAATAATATCTAGACTATTAATTAGTCGCGGTTAACGTTAAAAACTAAACCCTAGAGGTATTGATACTAGGTTTTGTCGAGGAAAATTGTTTTGAGATAACAAAGCACTGTCTGAGTTCGGAATCACCACCTAATCAAGTGAGTGCATAGTCCCTTTCGTGAACATGATTTTCATACAAGTACGGATAGAAGTATTAATTATATGTTTATGTGCGAGTTAATTGATGTTGCCTGAAATACGTGTTAAAGAACATATCTAATTATATATTATGATTTAGGATAAAGAGTAGACCTAAATTAATTATGAGGAATATTGGTTAGTATTTTTCTTACGAGTATGTAACAACCCGAAGTTCGTACCAACATTTGTAATCCTTTTCGTAACCCTTCTTCGTTAACCCATTCGTCGTTTTCATTTTCATTTCCGTTTACGCAATTATATTAAGTCATTAATTTGGGATTGCTATTATGACTTAATGGGTGTCCAAAAGCATTTAGAACTCATTTTAACACCCTATTCTAGTAAGCGGAAAAATTCTAAAATCAACCATATCGGGTTACGGCAACTTGATCGGGTTTGACCAAAAGCCCCGTCTAGCGTCGGTATCGGGTAGAATTCCACCATGTCCAAATCTTAAACACTATTTAAAGTGATCTAAGCTCCCATTTGAATCTTTTTCTCTCTCTCACTACTCTCTCTCTCTCTAAGCTCTCTCCTCAATCCAAATTCAAGGTCTAAAAACATTGATTTAAGGCTACAAATCCTTGAGGTAACTTCCCTAACTTGTTGTTCAACCTCTTAGGCCTTCAAATACAAGATTAAAAATTGAAAAAGGACCATCTTCATGAGTTTACGGCCCTGGAGCATGCTTGGGCTGTAAACTCAAGTAAAGTGGGTTTTTATGCCTTAAAACCACTCCAAACCAACCTTGGGACTTAGATATGATTTTATGCCTTACCATTTCGGACTTAGAACACCTTAATCATGCTTTTTGAGGAGTAAACATGAGTTTACTGCCCACGAACATGCTTGGGCCATAAACTCATAATTCATGGAGAGTAAACTCATTTTCAAGTGTTAAAAAGCCATGTAAACACACCATTAGCCTTGGGATAAATCCTAGAACAACCAAAATCAATTTGGGGACCTTAAACATAATAAAAAACCTTCCATTTGAGTGTTTACGGCCATAACTCCCCAAGAATAAGTTCCAGGGCCGTAAACTCATACACATAGGTCAAATGGTGCCCAAAATTCATCCTAAGGCTTGTAAAAATTGTTTGAATCACATGTGATTAGTCTAAGGCCATTAAATCATCCATTTAGGAAGGGTATAGGAGCTTACGGCCGTAAACTCCATGTTTAGGGCCGTAAAATCCCTTTGATGGTGTTTATGTTGATTTAATTTATACCCAAGCCTTAGATAAATTCATCCCAACATTTCCCAAGTGTTATTTGAACATTTAGCACCATAAAACCTACCAACCATGAGTTCACGGCCGTGAACTCATGTAGTTATGGTCTTAGGGCCAAAAACTCCATAAGGAGTTTACTCTTGAAGAGTAAACTCATTTCCCAAGTCCCACACGTCTGTAGATGTCACCCGGGTCACTCCAAACACTTGAATTGAAGTGTTTCCGCTCATTGGAGTGTATTATCATATCTAATTAGTGATTTAAAAACTAATTAGATACATTTGGGTATTATTTCATATTACATAGGAACCTCGTGCGTTATCAAGCCCCGAACCAACGCTTAGCATTCAAATCGTCGTGTTTTCTCGTATGGTGAGTTCATACCCCTACCCTTTTTCAATGCTTTTTCAATGTTTTCAGGGGGGAATACAAGCAAAATAGAAATGTTTTCAAAACCTTAAATTGATGTATTCCAATTAATATCTAGCAAACTTATAAATAACTTTACCCCTTATGTATTATGCTGAGCATAAGGGATGTTTTATCAATTATAACTATATGGATTTAAGTAAAGGAAAGGATCAAACTAATCAAATTATTATGGGAATAATTTGGGGATCTTTAGTTCTTGTTTAAACGCATACTGATATATATAAGGTTATTAGATAAACTATGTTTGATTCAGTTTATCTCTGTTTACTTTAGAATATATTATCGGATAATTTCATCATATATAACTGTATTCATTGTATTATGTTTCATAACGTTTAGTATCTTTGATATCGTTTGAGAATACCGTGAATAATTTAGTACTAGCTTGTGAGATTTGTCATTACCCTTTGGGTTATCAGTAAATCCTCCCCGTAAGTGTAACCAGAGTCTCTTGGAGGGAGAGTGTGAAATTTGTGAATAGATCTATTCTGGAATGACAATCCCACACCTTAACTGCTAGCTACAGTTAGGCGGGCACGCCTTGGGTGACAAATTCTGGATATCGTCCGACGTCTGACAAGCGTCAATGAGGTCTCGTTGTCGTATCAGCATGGTTACCCGGCTCACAATACGTATTAATATAAGTTTATTCACGGTTTGGTTTTGGTTTTTGATTTGATTTTATATCTATTTTCTATCTATAGTTCATATATCTAGTACGGGATGATAGTCCCATGGTTTTCAATCTATATCTAGTACGGGATGATAGTCCCATGGTTTTTAATCTATATCTATCTATGGTTCCATGTATATCAAACTATCTTATATCTAGTACGGGATGGTAGTCCCATGGTTTTAAATCTATATCTATCTACAAAATTTGTGTATATCAAACTATCTTATATCTAGTTCGGGATAGTAATCCCATGATTTTCAGTATATAGTTTTATGTATTAAACTATACACTGTGATATTCAACCAAACTTCTTAGGAAAATATGGGATTTTCCTGGGATAACATAACAACTCATAAATGAATTAAGAATGAATGGATAACTAAACTATTAGGAAAATATGGGATTTTGCTGGGGTAACATACCACACGTAATCAAATTGGTAACAAATGATAATTAAACTGTTTTACATAAGAAAATATGAGATTTTCTCTGATAACAAACCTTTCCAGAAAATTGAAGGAAACATATACATTTTTCAGAAAACAAACATCTTATGAACTCACCAGCTTTATTCTGATTTTCAAACTGCTTGTATTCTCAGGTTCACATTAGATAGGTACCCGATGATCCCTTTTGGCGAAGATGGAGTTCGTAGAAGACACGTCTTACTTTTGTTCATATATACTATTTATCACACTTGTACAACTTTACTTTTGAACAAATGTAAACTTTTATATGTAATGTAATGGTTGTTTACTTTGCTTACTATGTGCATTGGATTTGATACTTAACATGGAGTCAACCCCGTAAATGTTTCCGCTTTCGGTTTTCAGGGTGTGACAGATTGGTATCAGAGCCCTTGTTTATTGTGAACGGTGTATACCAAACCTTACATGGTATAAGACTGTAAACACTAAGTGGCCTAAGTGCTCTGGACTAAAAGTATACCTCAAAATATAATTATTTTCAAAAGTATACAAGTATATCGAACCGTCGAGATCAGTAACTACAAGTAGAACAAAACATAACTAAATGGGTGTTGTATGCTGTGGTTAAACCTGAGCAGTTATGTAGTCGTGTCTAGCATCAATATAGCCTGGCCAACTATATTCATTCGAGACACGGCCAACATGTGCTTGGGAGTGACTGCGGTATGCGGCATGCCTAAACTTACCCTAATACTACAAAGATCGAACTAGTGTCGTAGCGAATCATGAAATACTATGGGAGTATTTCACAGGCCAATCCTTTTTAGAAATCCTCGTATATGCGTTGTTCCTTGATCATTCCTCTAGCGATAAATTATCTACTTCGATAACTCTTTCCTGATTTATCGCTTATTCGGAATAAATATATGTGATATCTCTTGATTCAATTCAGAGGGCTTACCATCCTCTCTCATTCTTGATCTTATTAGATCAAGATGCCTCCAAAAAAGAGACCCAGCTCAAAGACCAACAACTCTCCGCCACCATACTCTCCTCCGTTCGATCTCATCTTGTTTCAAAGAACAGTTACTGCTGCAGTGACGGCTGCAATAACGCTTTTGAATCCTGGTAAGTCTCGTGGACCGGGAAGTAGCACCTATCCCCAAAACCATGAAAATGATCAGGAACACCAGAATGAATGTGATGAGAGAAAGAAGGTTATCTGGAAAAAGCGAAAGTATCAGATTTCACAAAGACCCTCTAAGAGGCATGAAACCATGGGAGTTCAAACTGTCATTACCCCTGTTGCTGCATCTACAGCTCAAGCACCTATCAATGGGTATGCTGGTAACTTCCCTTGGTGCAACAGGTGCAGATATCACCATCGTATTCCAGGTCCATGCTGTGAAAAGAATTGTATCAGATGTGGCAAGAAGGGCCACCTTACTCGAAGCTGCAGAACTCCAGCCCAATTAATCAATCAAGCTTCTTAATCGAGTACTGATCAGGCCTGTTATGGTTGTGGAGAGATCGGGCATTTCAAGCAAAACTGCCCAAAAGCAACAACCACCAACAACACCAACAACACTGAGATGGTCTTAGCTATGAAGCAGGAGGAGACAACTGTTGATCCCACCATCGTCGCAAGTACATTTCTTCTTGAAAATTCTTATGCTCGCATCCTTTTCGAATATAGTCTAGTGCTAAGGAAATTTTATTAATTATTCATTCAAATATCTTTGTAAACCTAGTCCTCGTCTAATAACCGAAATATTTACCGTCGAAATGGTTAGAGGTGAGAATAAGTGCACTAATAATTTGTTCCTAAGCTGTACCTTTACCTGAGTAATCATTCTGTCCTCATTAACCTAATGTCAGTTTCAATAAAGAGCTTTGAGGTTATCCTTGGTATATATCGATTGAGTTCCGATCGTGTTGATATGAGTTGTTATGAAAAAGCTATTTTTCTCAATCTCCCCTCTGACCAGACTCTCATGATCCTTGGCGATAAGACAAACTCCAATCTTCGTATCATTTCCCGCATCAAAGCTCAAAAGTCGCCCCGAAAGGAACATCATGTATTCATAGCCCATGTAATCAGCGAGGAACAGGAAGTTAAAGACCTCGAAAGCGTCCCCGAAGACTGTAATTTTCCTGATGTCTTTCTCGAAGACCTCTTGAGATTTCCTTCTGAACGTCAAGTCAAGTCTCGTATCAACTTAATCCCTAGAGCTACCTCCGTAGCCAGATTTCTGTATTGCTTTGCTCCAGCAGAAATACAGGAGTTATCCAGTCGGCTTAATGAATTAACCGTTAAAAACTGATAACCACTTTCCTCAAATAGATGACCTTTTCAATACACTTCAGGGAACCAGCCGCTTCTCAAAGATAAACCTTAAGTCAAGGTACCATCAACTACAAATCCATGAGAGTGATATTTCTTATACGGTATGTAGGACTCGGTATGGTCACTATAAGTTCGTAATGATGCTCATCGGTCAAACCATTTTCCCTGATCATGCAGTAGACGATGAAGATATACGTATGGAATCCTCATAAGATCAAAGCAATAGAGAATTAGTCGGCATCGAAGATACCCACAGAAACCCGTCAATTTTGGGTCTCGTTGGCTACTATTGCATGTTCATCCAAAAATTTTCCTAAATCGCCAAAACCCCAATCACTCTGACACAGAAAGATGTACCCTCTTGTTGGAGGTCTTACTCTGGAAAGACATGGTACGCCTTGGAAAGCGCAGAAAAACTTAAATCGTGGTACATTAGATCCTTCGAGATTCTCATGAGGATCGATTCCGTAACCTTCAAACTCCAACTACCTTTAGAAGTTAGCAGCATCCATCCGGTATTCCACGTCTTTATTCATAAGGAGTCCTTATATGATAAAACCCTAGTGATTCCCTTAGACGAGATAGAGATCAATGAAAACCTGAACTTCATGGAGGAACCAATCGAAATCATGGATCGAGAGGTCAAACGTATGAAACAAAGCTGCATACCGATAAGTAAAGGTTCGCTGGAATGTCAAAGCGGGGACCGGAATTCATTTGGGAGCGTGAAGACTTAATAAATCAGAACTACCCACATCTTTCCAGATCCATGATTTAAATCATAATTCTGAATTTCGGGACGAAATTCCCTCTAACGGCGGGATAATGTAACAACCCGAAGTTCGTACCAACATTTGTAATCCTTTTCGTAACCCTTTTTCGTTAACCCATTCGCCGTTTTCATTTTCGTTTCCGTTTACGCAATTAAATTAAGTCATTAATTTGGGATTGCTATTATGACTTAATGGGTGTCCAAAAGCATTTAGAACTCATTTTAACACCCTATTCTAGTAATCGAAAAAATTCTAAAATCAACCATATCGGGTTACGGCAACTTGATCGGGTGTGACCAAAAGCCCCGTCTAGCGTCGGTATCGGGTAGAATTCCACCGTGTCCAAATCTTAAACACTATTTAAAGTGATCTAAGCTCCTATTTGAAGCTTTTTCTCTCTCTCACTACTCTCTCTCTAACCTCTCTCCTCAATCCAAATTCAAGGTCTAAAAACATTGATTTAAGGCTCCAAATCCTTGAGGTGACTTCCCTAACTTGTTGTTCAACCTGTTATGCCTTTAAATCCGAGATTAAACATTGAAAAAGGACCATCTTCATGAGTTTACGGCCCTGGAGCATGCTTGGGCCATAAACTCAAGTAAAGTGGGTTTTATGCCTTAAAACCCCTCCAAACCAACCTTGGGACTTAGATATGATTTTATGGCTTACCATTTCGGACATAGAACACCATAATCATTTTTTTTGAGGAGTAAACATGAGTTTACTGCCCAAGAACATGCTTGGGCTGTAAACTCATGATTCATGGAGAGTAAACTCATTTTCAAGTATTAAAAAGCCATGTAAACACACCATTAGCCTTGGAATAAATCCTAGAACCAACCAAAATCAATTTGGGGACCTTAAACATAATAAAAAACCTTCCATTTGAGTGTTTACGGCCATAACTCCCCAAGAATAAGTTCCAGGGCCATAAACTCATACACATAGGTCAAATGGTGCCAAAAATTCATCCTAAGGCTTGTAAACATTGTTTGAATCACATGTGATTAGTCTAAGGCCATTAAATCATCCATTTAAGAAGGGTATAGGAGCTTACGGCCGTAAACTCCATGTTTAGGGTCGTAAACTCCCTTTGATGGTGTTTATGGTGATTTAATTTATTCCCAAGCCTTAGATAAATTCATCCTAACATTTCCCAAGTGTTATTTGAACATTTAGCACCATAAAACCTACCAACCATGAGTTCACGGCCATGAACTCATGTGGTTATGGTCTTAGGGCTGAAAACTCCATAAGGAGTTTACTCTTGAAGAGTAAACTCATTTCCCGAGTCCCACACGTCCGTAGATGTCACCCGGGTCACTCCAAACACTTGAATTGAAGTGTTTTCGCTCATTGGAGTGTATTATCATATCTAATTAGTGATTTAAAAACTAATTAGATACATTTGGGTATTATTTCATATTACATAGGAATCTCGCGCGTTATCAAGCCCCGAACCAACGCCTAGCATTTAAATCGTCGCGTTTTCTCGTCTGATGAGTTCATACCCCTACCCTTTTTCATTGGTTTTTCAATGTTTTCATAGGGGGAAAACAAGCAAAATAGAAATGTTTTCAAAACCTTAAATTGATGTATTTCAATAAATATCTGGCAAACTTATAAATAACTTTACCCCTTATGTATTATGCTGAGCATAAGGGATGTTTTATCAATTATAACTATATGGATTTCAGTAAAGGAAACAATCAAACTAATCAAATTATTATGGGAATAATTTGGGGATCTTTAGTTCTTTTTTAAATGCATACTTATATATATAAGATTATTAGATAAACTATGTGTGATTCAGTTTATCTCTGTTTAATTTAGAATATATTGTCGGATAATTTCGTCATATATAATTGTATTCATTGTATTATGTTTCATAACGTTTAGTATCTTTGATATCGTTTGAGAATACCATGAATAATTTAGTACTAGCTTGTGAGATTTGTCATTACCCTTTGGGTTATCAGTAAATCCTCCCCGGAAGTGTAACCAGAGTCTCCTGGAGGGAGAGCGTGGAATTTGTTAATAGATCTATTCGGGACTGACAATCCCACACCTTAACTGCTAGCTATAGTTAGGCAGGAACGCCTGGGGTGACAAATTCTAGATATCGTCCAATGTCTGACAAGCATCAAGGATGTCTCGTTGTCGTAGCAGCATGGTTCCCCGGCTCACAATACGTATTAATATAAGTTTATTCACGGTTTGGTTTTGGTTTTTGATTTGATTTTATATCTATTTTCTATCCATAGTTCCTATATCTAGTACAGGATGATAGTCCCATGGTTTTCAGTCTATAGATTTTGTATCTAGTGCGGGATGTTATTCCTATGGTTTTCAGTATATATACATATTACATATCTAGTGCGGGATGGTAGTCCCATGGTTAGAATCTATATCTAGTACGGGATGATAATCCCATGATTTTCAATCCATATCTAGTGAGGGATGATAATCCCATTATTTTCAATCTATATCTAGTACGGGATGATAGTCCCATGGTTTTCAATCTATATCTAGTACGGGATGATAGTCCCATGGTTTTCAATCTATATCTATCTATAGTTTCATGTATATCAAACTATCTTATATCTAGTAAGGGATGGTAGTCCCATGGTTTTCAATCTATATCTATCTACAAATTTTGTGTATATCAAACTATCTTATATCTAGTTCGGGATAGTGATCCCATGATTTTCAATATATAGTTTTATGTATTAAACTGTACACTGTGATATTCAACCAAACTTACACTTAGGAAAATATGGGATTTTCCTGGGATAACATAACAACTCGTAAATGAATTAAGAATGAATGGATAACTAAACTATTAGGAGAATATGGGATTTTCCTGGGGTAACATACAACACGTAATCAAATTGGTAACAAATGATAATTAGACTGTTTTACATAAGAAAATATGGGATTTTCTTGGATAACAAACCTTTTCAGAAAACTGGTACATTTTTCAGAAAACAAAACTCTTATGAACTCACCAACTTTATGCTGATTTTCAAACTGCTTGTATTCTCAGGTTCACATTAGAGAGGTACTCGATGATCCCTTTTGGCGAAGACGGAGTGCGTAGAAGACACGTCATACTTTTGTTCATATATACTATTTATCACACTTGTACAACTTTACTTTTGAACAAATGTAAACTTTTATATGTAAGGTAATGGTTGTTTACTTTGCTTACTATGTGCATTGGATTTGATACTCAACGTGGAGTCAACCCCAAAAATGTTTCCGTCTTTGGTTTTCGGGGTGTGATAGAGTACAAGTGAGTTATACTCAGAGAATAGAACTTTAGTATATGTCATTTATCTGGGAGCATGGATTACACACAATCATTGTCCCTAGTCCGAGAGTATGGATTGGACATAGTCAACTGTCATTAATTTGGGGGTATGGATTTAGATATAGCCAGGTTTCTTTAGTCCTGGAGTATGGATTAAGACATAGTCATTCGTCCCTAGTCTGAGAGTATGGATTAGGCATAATCATTCGTCATGAATCTGATAGTATGGATTAGTCATTCGTCCCTAGTCTGAGAGTATGGGTTAGGCATAACCATTCGTCATTAATCTGAGAGTATGGATTAGGTAAAGTCGTTCATTAATGATCCGGGAGTATGGATTAGGTAAAACAGTTAATCTTGGGTTTGAGAGTATGGATAGTCTCGTTGTGAGGATCGACGGGGTGGGATAAGAGTTGCTTATACATATATGGTGAAATTGTATATTTTATGAGTTCTAAATTATATATATGATATAACATTGTGGGATTGAAATCCCTATGTACTCACCAGGTTTCCCAACCTGACCCACTCAGTTTATTTATATCACATGTGTTGATATGAAGTCACATTACACTAAGAGATTAAGGAGATATGAATCACTAGTGATAATGAATGTAAGTTCTGTTTATGCTTATGTTTCTGTATTGACGATGAAATCCCAAATTTTTTAAAACGAATAAAAATACTTTTATTCGGAAATGCTTTGATAACATATTTATTATGTTTTACTAGGAACAAATTCTGCAAACATTTTTATTACAAGAGGTACTGTGATTTTTATAAAACATAAACAAAACCGGTCTAATCTGGCAGAGAAAATAGGGATGTCACAACTGAACTCTGCCACATGGCCCTCTGCTTCCATCAAACACCTTTCTAATGTAGCCTGATGTATCTGAAGAGTTCTTATTTCGGTTCGGGAAGCAGTCCCCTCTTCTTGAAGAGTTTCGGTGTGGTTCTTGGTCTTATCATGGTCTTCATCTATGCAACGAAAGTTAACAACAATAATCTGAGTGGTAGCGTTAATTTCCATGATTTGGTTGACTGATACTCATGCTTGTTCCCCGTTACGAGCGATCCAATGTACTATAACAGGAAGAGCCCTGTCCGATGAACCTCCTTTGGAGAGGTCTTAGTAGCCTCTTTCCATTCCGTATGAGGGATGTTGGCCTTGTTCTTGGCTCCAGTTTCGTAATTCTATAGCCCATCTTGGTATCGGTCCTTGAATTTTTTTTTCTGATTGATCCGCCAGCGGTGGACCGTAGACCTCATGAGCTGCGTCGGTGCCTTTCGAATCCTCCTCATCTTCGACTCCCAGTATTTCTTCATGATCCTCCTCCAGATCCTCTACAATCCAACCACCATTTCCTTGATTTGCGAAATAAGGGTCTCCATGTAGATGAAATCCTACCATTACGTCTGTGCAAGAATAGGGATACGTGAAAACTCAAGAGTATGATATATGTTAAAGCCTCGATGTTGTAGCTACAGTTCTTATAGTATCATAAAAATACTCTTATAGTATTTTAACTTTTAGATTGGTTCTAGAGTTCTTCTATATTTGGTAAGATTTAGACTTGTTGCAACACCACTATCACTCCAAAACACATGTTGGTCATATCTCAAATAAATATAGTTGATCAGGATATGTTTATCCCATATATGATTACATAATTGTCTAGGTTTAACTATAGTGTCCAACATCTAAATAATTTTATGTAGTTCTCACTGTGATATTGTTCGCTGTAAGTATGCATGTTAGTATAGTTCTTACAAAATTCTTAGACTCTAAAAAGTATACTTTTAGTCAAAGCGCTCCAGTCCCATTGTATTTATAGTTGTATACCAATCTGTCACACCTACAAACTGGAACACCAGAAACAATCAGCGGAGGAGGACGTCATGTAAAATATTACAACAATTGTATAATAGTAGTCAAAGTACAAAAATCATGTATTGATAAAGTATAAGTTATTACATTTGTGTTCAAATCATTGTATATAAACACCAAAAATGTATAAAAGTTAAAAGACAGGAGTCTATGAAGCTCCGTCTTCTCTAAAACTCGTGGATGTCTCTGTTTACTAATTTCCTGAGAATACAAGTAGTTTTATAAAGAGTATCAACAATTAATTTGGTGAGTTCATAAGCATGTTTGTAACAGAAATCTGTTTTCTGTTCCTCGAAATTGTTAGTATGTTTTCTGAGAAAATCCTATATTTTATGTTATGTTGTAAACAAAATATGTAGATATTATTGTACTCTGAGGTAGTATAATGTAGTTTTAGTGCACATAAAACCATGAAAAGTGTGTTTTCTCTATACTGGAATGGTGTTCTTTATTTGTACTTGTATGAAAACTATGTGTTTGTAAATGTCTAGTTTCACCAGCTGTACATGTAAAATATTGTTTTATAGTTTTATTATTAAATAAAACTATGTGAAGTTGTTTACTTATTTACACACTATTCGTTTTGTTCAATACCAAATTGTGAGTTATCATAAACATGCTTGATGACTTATGATGGCCTGAACACGATGTTCTTCAAGCGTCGCAATCGGTACGACATTTGTCACCTCAGGTGTGGGATTGTCAATCCCATATAGATCTATACACAAATGTCACTCTCTCTCCAGGAGAGTCTAGTTATAATTTCAGCACTTGGTAATTAGATAAGTACGTGAAGTGTGTCTCACAAATGCTATATTGACGGTTATTTGTAGAATAATGAAAAGTTACTTTGTAATAGCTAAACTGTAAGTATATCTCATAAACTATATCTATTATAGTTTATATATTTGTTTTCCGTAATGTATTCTGAACTTTGAAAAGCAACATATGAGTTCCATAACTATACCTATTATAGTTTATATGTTTGTGTTTTATTAAAATGAAAACATTTATTTTGTTAATGATTCGGAAAGTTTAGATTGTAAAATGGGTGAAATCTCGTTTAAAGGAAGTAAAAATGAGAAGAGTCGCTTTTTGGTTGCTTAAGTATGAAGGAAAACATGAGGCGGCTTAGGTGTTTTCGGTTAGGAACTCCACCCGAGGAAAAAGGATTTTGGCCAAAAAGGGGTTAACCCACCGAGGAGGGTTTGTGGTCTGAATGGATGTATGTGACCGAGAACAAAAGGAGCAGCTTCGCATGTTTTCGGTGTGGGTTGATTTCGGTCTTGACCAAAATCTCTTTTGCTGTCCGAGGAGATTTTTGGTGGAGCATGATTTCGTTCCGAGGAAAGGGCATCTATGCGAGGGTTTTTGGTTTTTGATGTATTTAATTTCTTTTTGCAACACTTTAATAATAAAGGGTTTGTATATATCAAAATTATTAATTTAGCCTTATTAAGATAACAACTTAAAAATGTTGAATTTTTATTAATAGGTTTTGACTTTTGTTGACTTTTACATATTTAAAAATAACAGGTTGTCACAGTATGTCACCAAAAGCATATCACCAAAAGTATGTCACCAAAAGCATATCACCATAAGTATGTCACGAAAAGAATAATAGAAAAGGAATGTCACCAAAAGAATAACATCAAAGGAATGTCACCAAAAAAATATCACCAAAAGCATAGCATATCACCAAAAACATCCTATGATAGGCGTGAGTCTTTACGCACGTCCTATCCCAAGGGAACTACCCAATTCACTACTCGTGTACTCGAATTGTTCAATGCCCTAAGTGGCTCATGACTTCCACCCAAAACACCAACCCCGTACACCCCTTTCGCTACTCTGACTTTGTGGCACACAGGTGTTACGTGTGTTATTCAGGATTAGTACCAATGGTGTAGTACATCCATAACACCACTCAATCCAATTTGATGTTTGTACTAGTCCTCCCCAGTAGGACCACACCACTCCAGTCCACGAACATTGTAGTGACAGTGTATGTGTACCATCTGTCGCGAGATCTTCTGTATAGATTAGGCGACTAACACCAAAATGCCTTAATCACTTTGTATAGGTTGTGTTTCAACCTAATAGGTTGTCAAAGGAATCCAGATATGGTTTACGGCAAGTGTCAAAAACTACCCAACCAACTATGCAACTCCCCTGCAAAATTCAACAAATCATCATGTAAAGCATGCAATTATGTAAAATAAATTAATATCATCATATTCACCAAATCCTCATCAATTCACCAAATCGTAGTCATCTATCATCATTTCAAATAAATTCATGCTACCATACCATAAACGTCTTAATCGTTAAAGTGGATTCAAATATCAATTTGGATCCTAAGCATGGCAACTAGCAAGCAAGCATATCAAATTAAGGCGCCATACTCAAACACAAAACAATGACTAATTTGGACATAAAATGAATCAATAGTCCGTAGGTGAAATGTACTTTGTGACTTATGCATATTTAGTGAGTAAAGCTACTAACTCACTTTGGCCTTGATGAATCCTTTATTAACTCTAAGTTTCGAGCTCTGTTGAAGTTGTCAAGACCTCACCTAAACACATATATCATCATGTTGTTAAGTGCATTCAAATTTTAAAAGTGTAGGTTAACATATTTTAATTTTATATTCTTATTTTTTTTTTATAATTCCAGCCATGACCATTGTTCTGTGTTTTAAGCATAAAAAAAATTTGTAATTCCGATTGACCTGATTCTGAACTTTCTGAAAACTAGACCCGATTTCTAACAATTCTTATCTCTGTCAATTTTTTCTAATTCGATACCCATTTTACCCCAAGTCTCTTGCAAAATCATGTCAAATTGTTTTGCAGATTTCCAACATTCACTAAAAATCACCATATGCTTTAAGGATTTAAACAAGGGGTTTAAGTTCATACCATTCCACCATATTACTCTTTACCATATTCATCTAATTCTTTGCTCAATCGCATCTTTTATTATCTTCCCAATGCACATTTGCATATGTATACTTAGTTAAATACATTAATATAGATTTTTGTCTTTTTTATACAACCAAAAACATACGTGTATATATAAACATTTGTAGATATTTTGTTATCTTTTTTTTTTCTATTTACATACATGTACATATACATGTTTGTAGTTTTTGTTTACAAATGTATAGCACGTAACCAAGCTTAAACATGAATGAATTTGGACAGGAGGTTGAGGCTTTCTTGGTTTTCCCCCCAACACTAAAACTGTACAATCAAAATAACACATGGATCCTTTTTTTAGGCTAAGAAATGCATGAAAACAACCATGTACATATAATTTTTTTAGGCTAAGCAATGCATGAAAACAACAATATACATACAATTTTTCGGGTTGTTTGGGTTCATTTCAAGAGTTTTAGTAGTTAAAGAGTTCACAAGTAAGCACTCGGTATGGAGAGATCAATGAAAAGGAAGATGAACAACAATAATCATGGAATCATGGACGCAATGAGAGCTATACGTACACTGTATTGTGCAGCAAGGAATATTGACGGCAAGGACAAGGTGGAAGGATAGAAACATACCAGTTTCGGACTTGACTCTCACAAACATTATATACCCCCAGACCCATGTCGGCCTCCCTTCAACTCTGTCATGTATCCCTCTCTCGCTTAACTCTCCCTCTCTCGCTCCTCACTCTCACAGTCGACGATGTTGTGAAGTTGCCCCAAAATCAATCGTGCAATACCTTGGTGACTTTGCCTAGAAGCCCAAACGCAAATGAAACGGATGTACATGCCATAATTCCCGTGGATTAGTTTGCTAAGGGGAATTGTGAACTATATTTTGGAATTTAGTCCCTTTGTTTACGACTTTGATCTCAATCCACCCTAACCCTATTTTAGTTAACAATTTGAAATTCTTTTATTACCACTTCAAACCCTCAACTTGTTGTGGTTAATTAAAATTTTATTAAAATCAATTCATCTTTCAGTTTAGCCCCTTTTGTATTAATTTATTAGCTACTTTTTTTTAATATGTCCCAACATTAATTAAATATATTTAAATCCCCTTTTCATTATTAACTAAATTCTATAAAAACATAAGTATGCGGTTAAAAGAATATAGCCTCGTTGAGAAATGGATTTTGGGTCATTACATTTATGCTCTCGATAATCTTTTAACAAAGCCGCTCCAAAACTCTTTGACAACATAACAACTTTTGGATCCTCGGACATCCGATCCATATCAAACTTTTTCAACAAAAAACAAAAAAAGTTTGTCAAGTAACAAGCAGTCATAATTAACCGTATAAATATTTTTATATAACTAATGTACCCCTAAATGTCATTTTACTAATGTTTTGGTGAAAAATGAACAAGCAAGAATCGACCAAAGTGTATGAAAGGTTGTGATGTTTCGAATAATTCAAGTACAAAAATGTTGATCAAAGTGACACAAGTTGTTTACAAGGAATGCCCTTGATGCTTGCTAGGATCTCCGGCATAAAAACCTGGGAGGTGGTAATGATCACCTACATTAATGATTATATTGATTGAAAATGTCAATTGCACAAAAAATGTAAAGAGTATAAGTACAAGTGTTGTTGTTCTGCTAAGTATCGTGTGTAGTGTAATGAATACAAGTGATTTTATAGTCTAAAACTAATAGCAAGAACTCTAACAATTTTGGGATCCTCCGAGATTATCTTTTAGATGTTACTTGACTTGGTCTTCCGGGTCTTTTGCATGTTATGATGACTATTCGTTGAGAATAAGTCTTTGGCTGATTATTTATGCACGTGTGAGAAAGATAATAGAGTATATAATCGTTACAAATATTTGAAAAATAATAGTCACGATCCTGAAGTATGTTTGGGATCTTGAGGTATGAGGATACTGATTGTAGATCTAAGATCCTATCCCTAACAATTGCTCCCAAATTATTCTAACGAAATATTTAAGGTTAGTTTATCAAAATTTAAAGGTATAATTTAGTGAGAATAGATAAGATAAAAATAAGTTAACGGATAAGGTAATTTTTGAATCCCAACAGTTAGAATTCTAGTCGTTGGAGTGAGTCAAATCAACATTTTGCTTGTACGAGATTTCCATATAAATAGGACATCCTATGATTTTAATTTTGCCTTACTCTTTTATCTCCCACTTCTGACGTTCGTTGAATACCATATGAAGGTACTTTTCTCGTTTCCTTTCCTTTTCATCCATATTTAATTATGATCATCGGCATGAAATCAATTGGATCCCGTGGAAGCATCATTGTGATACCCAATGATGATTTTACGGATCACAAGATCTTGTCCTATGAGGAAACTTGCACTTTCATTAACGATGTCATAGAGATGTTGAATTTATCTGGAACCTTTCATGTTGGCACCATTTTTAGAGCCTTTAGTGCTAGGATCCAGCTCAATTTCATTTCTTCCACCTGGGTTTGTCCTCCCGAGTATCCTTTCACCCTTGGGCACTCTTACCCTTTCTCCGGAATTGTTTCTGAATTTTTTGAGATCACAAAGATCTCGTATTTCAAACCATTCCAACAATATGGAGGATTCCTTATTGGATTGATCATTTAAATTGTCCTAGAGATCTTTCCAATGGTTTAAACAAGTTAGCCTATGTTTATGACCTCACAACTTTTATGAATTCCCACTTTTTGTTGAAGGATAAAAATGATAGATTTCCCCTTGTGTTGAAGTATAAGCATAAAGAACGTGCTTGGAAAGGGAAATACTTCTTCGTAAGGCATGACTCAATTCCTGATGGGATTCTTTTGCCTCAGTCTTGGGTTAGAAAGAGTAGGACTTCATATTTCTAAATGGAGGATCTCGATATTCACTTTTCTTAATTTTTTTGATGTTTTGCAGCCTTTAAGTTTGATAAGCTGGTTACTCCTACTGAAGATACAGAGAATAGGATAAAACCCTTCTCCACTTTGCCTGAATCAGACAGGTCATTCAAGCTCAACCTATTCAGTTTTCAAGAGAGCTCGTCTAAAGACGTCTCCATGTTGAAACGTAAAGATCTATGTTCTTTTTCTTTCTTACTGTATTAAGGATCCTGACTTATTTTTTTGTATAGGAGCCAAAAGTACTCGTTCGGGTGCCTATTTTACCCTCGCTGATCTAGATACAACGACGTATAGTGGTTAATTGGTGGTGAAGAAAGAGAAGACTTTTCCCTCCATTCCCACTATGAGAGCTCCCATAGATCTGACTGTGAAAACTCTGGGATCCAAGAAAAGAAAAAACATTGGTTCCACGGAATTGAGCTAAGAGAACCTTAGGGCGGAAGATGTGCTCCATAAATTGGTTTCCTTTTCTCAGGCTATAAGAATGAATATTTTTTCCTCTTACTTTTTTGCTTTTATATCAAGTCTTTTTTGTTTTAGGTATCCGACCACGTCTCCGCTGAATTGAGGATCCATGAAAATGTTGAACAAGCCCTCCAAGAGCAAGAGAAAACGTGGAAGGCAACCAACGAAGAACTCTTGAAAAGGATAGAGCTTTTGAATAAGGATAAGGCTGAAAAAGGAAGAGAAACACATCGTGGAGATGGAGGAAGTAATTGTCTAAGAAAAGGCCAGCGCTATTGTAGCTATCTAGGAAGCCAAGATCAAGTTGGTGGAAGATGTCGATAATGTAGGATCATGGGACCTGGTAGGTGTTGGATTACTGTCTAAGTCCATAACTATATTTGGTATGTACTTGACCTAACTCGGCATGGTCCATTTGGGTTGCACGACATCAGAACATTTGGATAGACCTTTTGTGAGCAAAGGACATTTGTGACATATTAATATATTATAAGTTCTAATATATTAATATGAAATCATGTTATTTAATCAGTATTGATCAAGAATAAATTTGGACTTAATTTAGAGATCAAAAAGAGACTAATTAAATATATGGGGATTGATTGTGTAAATCATTCATTCTTATATTAGTGGGCTTATGATCCATGAATCCTTATGTTGGTTTTAACCCATGTGGTGACCCACAGATACTCAATGGAGGTTAAAACCCATGGAGCATAAGGAATGGGTAAAGTGATGGGTTACATGGTGTAACCCTAATGTGCACACTATATAAGGACACCTTTAGCTCAAGAAATTGGCACTAGTGACACATATATGAGGGCTAGCCGATTTGAGCATTAAGTGTCTTCTTCTCTTGGTTATTCCATGTGTTGGTGATGTTGTGTGAACCATTTGAAGTGTCACACTTGGGGCACTAGGCTCTCGAGCTTCCTGGAGTCAAGCTACATCAAGAGGTATGTATTCTAACTTGTTATATTACCCAAGTATCAAAAGATTGTATGATAGATATGGTAATACCTTGGAATATTCATATTTGCATGTATAATAGAGAAAACATAAATCCAAGGTATTTAGGGTTGCATGTACACTTAGGAGTGTTAGAATGCTCAAAACCCAACAATGGTATCAGAGCCTAGACTTGTTTTCAATTATACTTGATGCAAAGTGTTGAAAAATGCTAAAAAAATCGATTTTCGGGTTGTCTGGGCACTGGACTCTCCGAGTCCACGAATCTACTCGCCGAGTCCATGCAGAAACTCATCCTACTCGTCGATTAGGTTCATACACTCGACAAGTAGGATCCCCAGACAACATATTTTCGACTTTTAAGGCTAGAATTGGACTAGAATCATTACCCAAAGCTATTATTGAACCTATAAACCTGTTTTTGATGTGGTAATGTTCATTCTAATCCAATTTCAAAGATAATTGTTAATAAATTCATTTTTTGTATTAGTTTAAGGATTAGGCTAACTACACAAAAAAGTTTGATTTGAATTATCTTGTTCTTATGAGTTTCTTAGATTAATAGAAAAGTTATGTGAATTTGTTGTTTTCAATCCAAATTAATCTAAGAGTTGATTCTAAAATGTGTTTTTGTAACTTGCCCTCAAGTTATATGAAAAGTGACATTTAAGATTCATAAAACTCATAAATATTTCCATTGGTTATGAATAAAGAAAAGTCACATTCTTTTAATAGTTTAAAGTCTTCCATAACTTCTCCTAAAGCTATGGAACTTGAAGTGTTTTTGGATTAAAACTACTTTAAACACATAAGTTATGGAATTGAATAGTTTTGAATAGTTTCAAAACATGCCCTCAAGTTTCGGAATTTGAAAAGTTTTCCCTTATGGATACTTTAATATCAAGTTAAGTCGTTAGAATTTTAAAAGTTAAAATTCAACCCTTATACTTTATAGTATAAGAAGTTAATAATATATATATATATATATATATATATATATATATATATATATATATATATATATATATATATAAGTGCAAATCAGTCTTACCGTTAGTAGGCCTTATTCACGAAGCCAGTCTAGAAGGGGTGTATAGTAAGGTTACTGCATATAAAATGGCAGTCTAATGAGTGTCCACTCTCACCCACCGCTTCCTTGACTGGTGGAGGGTCGTTAGCCGAACGGGTAGGACAAGGACTAGAATTCTCCCTTAATTATAAGTATTAATGATAAATATAACGTAACTAAAATGTTTTTGTAATTCCAAATCTTATTTACTTTAGGAAAAATTGAATAAGGTGCTAATCCATGAAATTACACTTTGCACTTTGCTTACGTCGGTTAATAGAGCGCGGATGGTTAACCGGCACACTAGCTATATTTAACAAGGTAGACAAAGGGTAACTTAATATTTATCATAGTATCGGTGGAGCGCGTGTGGTTAACTAAGGGGTAAATATTAAGGGTACTTCCCTTCCTCCATCTCCTCTAATTATTCTCCCTTACCCACAAGTTCAAGGTCACTCAAGCCCTAATGGCAAGCAAGGTCTATGGGTGCTCACATCTTGGAGATGAAATCACATATTGACAAGCCAGGAGAGTTCGGTGTCAAAGTCTTAAGAAAGTTGGTTGTTCAATCACGTTCTAATTCATATAGTGAGTTACCTCTAGGACTACTATGAAATAGACTATGACATAACCCTTAATGATCTTATCTATTTGCATGGTGCTGCTGAATCAACAATAATTTGGAGCATTGACAGGGCAAATTTGATTAAGAGGATCAACTTCCCATACCTCCATGGACATTAAAAATAGTAACATAGGATATCTAGAAAAGCTTTCTCTTCCCAAGGAAAGGGATTGACCATAGTCAACTCGGTTGACCAAATGGTAAAGAGAAAGGCAAGTCTGAGATAGTCTAGTGCACTATTCCCAAAGAGTCCATATGTTTTTCCAAAGGAAGGGGCATTGATTGCGAAGCTGCCTATTTACCTGAAAGATCATAAGGTTGATCAAGTCAAGAAGTTTGACTCTACTTCAGGTAAAGACCATTATCTAACTCTGTTAAGTTTCTATTATGAGATTCTTGTTACATGATGTGACTGGGTCAGATGTTGGTGTTTTAAAAATAAAAGAAAATTGAAGAAACTTAAAGGAAGTATATGTTGATTCTGATCGCGAAAAATGGATTTCGATCACATGGTTCGGTGATCAAAATTTTGAGCTGTTACTTAGGAGTTATGATATTTTGCTTAGGAATAGATAACAACAAAGTTTTCCATATACTTTTGCACTGTAAGGATATGTTTTTCCGCAATGTTTTTAAAATAAAAGGAAATTTTTGATTTCATTTATTCTAAGTATCCTTACAATGGTGTTTATGGAAAATTGTGGCTTATATGATTCCATTGATAGCAGTAGTGGAAAATGGATTTGTTGCTTTCATTTGTGCTAGTGTCTAAATTTACCAAATAAGGAAAGATTCGCATCACCCAAGGTTTTAGTTGGATGGAAACATGGAAATCATGCAATTTGTATAGTATGATGAATGAGAATTTTCATCTTTGGAAAATTAAGATTAATTCCTTATTCACATGTATATGTGAGTTAAGTGAAGGACTAATGGATCAAGTAGACCTTCTTGTGCACTGATCAAGTCCACCACAAAAGATCGATAAGACTATTCTTCACGATTTGCAAAAGTTTAGTAAATATGGTTATACTTACAAGTTTATGTATAATTCTGAAGCATTGGAAAAGTTTCAATGTATGGCAGAACGAATAAGAGGAATCAAATTAGGCAGAAGGATAAAAGTTTCTCATATATGAAAAGATGGGAGAGTACTTTAGTATCAGGTTTTGTGTTAATCTTAATGATTTAGAAATCATATCACAATTAGTCCTTTAAGGAAATCTTAGTGCATTCTTATGACTAAGAAGAGGAATCTTGAATTGTTGGAATGGTTAAATCAAGAAGATAAATCATACTTCATTCCAAAACAAGTCTTAGAGTCATACTCCAAGACTGTAAGTTGAGTGACATATGTTAAACAAAGGTTTAAAACACTTGACAAATGTAAGAGTAAAAGTGTCCTACTCTTGTACATTTGAAATTGCTAAGTTGTGATGTTTTGGATAAAAGAAAGACCAACTTTCGCCAATTGTGTGAAGTGTTTGTCTTGATAAAGAATCTACACTATGTCTTGAATATTTGGCAAGATAGCCTTCTATGTGAAAAAGACAGTGGGAGTCTTAAAGATCCTGGAAGAATTTCAAGATCTAATCAAGAATAAAAGCTTGTAGTTTGACACTAGCACACGACATGAGGTTTATGACCTATCATGTTGACATATTCCAACTTCTGTGCCCATTCCAGTGAAAGTTGGCTTCGCATATGAGTTTTAAGAGTTCTCAATTGGTTGCATAACAACTTGGAAGCAATGACAGGCCCTTGTGCTGCCAGGTGGCAAGAAGTTAAGACTGCACAAGTTCAATCCATATGAGTTAGGATTTTTCATTAACCATGTGTTGTGATTATCGTTTTGACAAATTCACATGGATAGGAACACATACACCATAATATCTAAGTTTCATAAGGTTTCTCTCGGATTCATGAAAATGATGGTGAGGAAACGCTTTCACTATGTAGATTTTAGGTAGATGGAAAGTGTGATATTTGCATTCTCAAAGTTGTTAGTGAAGCGTGTGTGGTTAACCGACACACTAACATGGACTTGTGAGGAATGACAAAAGGTCTAAACAATTCAGACTATGATTACGACATCCCTTTTCATAGTTCTAAAATTGTTTAGACACACATGTGAGCTATCTAATGAAAGGTGTGTGATATTGATAAAGTTTTATCAAAGCATCTCGTATCAGAAGACTGAACTTTGGTAAGAAATTCAATAAAGTATTGATTTCTAGAAGTCCAACTGATTTCTGTGTACATGTCAAAGCTAGTGGGAGCATTAGTGTATTGCTAATAGTAATCATGATAGTGGGAGCATGATAATTATGATAAAGGTTGCAAGTTAGCAATGTTAATTATAGAAAACAAAAGTTTCAATTCATGGAGTTGCAGGGGTTGAAAAGTTGTTTTGTTATAATTAAGGGAGAGGAAATTATACTTCATTTCAATTCTAAAAGCTTAGATTGAGGTTTTAATCATCTTTAGTCAAGGATATATATGAATTTTGTGTTGGAATGGCTCAACATAAGGAAATTCTATATATGGGTCTATTATTTGCATTCTAAAATTCGATTATGATTACGACATCGCTTTTCATAATCTGAATTATGAGAACTTGGCAAATAGAAATATTGTAGCAAAAGGATTGGTCTAGTATCATGTCTTTATGTGAGACAACATGAATCGTGTCCCATATGCTTCGGATACGGGATCGATTGCATGTGCTATAATATTCATCATTTCTAAAATTTTCAAAATGTCTAGGCTTTAAGAAGGGAAAAGGTCTAGAATTGGATATTACTAAAAGGATTAAGCAATTGTCGAGGACAATCTAGGGTTTACCAAAGATTGGTTTCTCAGGGACAGTTGGAAGTATACTGTTAATTTTGGATGTACCATATTGACATATTCTGAAAAGAGGCAACTCTAATTCAAGAGTAATAGTCAAAAGGGGAATATGGAAAGGTTCCCATAGGTGGAAGTTATTCATTAAATTTTTGTAAGATTAGGAAACTTAATGCAAGAAGAATGTTCAAAGGTAATAAACTTTGAATATGAGACTTCGGTTCCATGGGGTTGGTCTCCATTGGAATACTCTGTAATGTATGTTGACAAGTCTTTGTGATTTTTGCATAATCATTATAAGAGAACCAATGCATATAAGTTTAGAATCTAAAAGATTTAGATAAATGGTAGGTGTGACATCCCTAAAATCATGTCCAGAAAGGCCCGGTTTGTTTATGCTTTGTTTAAAAATCAGAGTAACATTTTAAATAAAAGTGTTGCGGAATTTGTCCCAAAACAAAATCTGATAAAGATTTATCAAAAGCATATCCATAGAAATGTATTTTATTAAAAGACTTGGGATGTCATGTTCGTACATATCAAAAGCATAAACAATACAATATAAGTCTTACTACATTATTTCATATCTACAGGCCTATATCCGTAATCCCTCATCCGAACATCATATCTATGCTCAAGCGCCACTACCTGTAATACACAAAACTGAGTGGGTCAGGCTTGGGAGCCTGGTGAGCACATAGGGTTTTCAACCCACAATAAATAAGTTTATTAATTTCATCAGTCAACAATAACCCGATTACCCGTTCCCGTTATCCTCACTTTACGTCCCTAAACACCTATCATAAGGGACCTAGCCTAAGGATTATCATCGGGATGGACACTACTGCTAAGGGGATTCCTTAAAAATAAATGTCCTAAAGGCAGCCATGTGGGGGATGGAGTACACCGGTGAACACATCGTTCACAAACACCTACAGGTTGCGAGCCTGCTAGTGTTCCGCTGGGCTGTCTAGAAGAGTCCATGGTCGTCATCCATACTCCGCTAGATGACAGAATCAACATAATCAACATCGAGGCCTCTCATCATTTTATCACACATCACCTATTACATCTACCCATGTTTTACCCCAACATTTTCGTAGATATAAAATACATATACAGTTTAAATCATTGAAAACATGTATAACAATGTTCATCCAACATAGATAGGAAGTATTCAGATAATATGCACTCATAGCACGTAATTTAAAAATACATCATATCTATGTGTAAGCTGAAAGTAACTATGCACTCACCTGAAAGGTGGTGACTCAGCACTCGGACAATGTTTCGATACTCTCAAAACGATATCCCTTCGATAAAACCTAGTACCAGTACCACTAGGCTTTAGTCTAACGATAATCGCGACAAATTAATAGTCTGACTATTACTATTATTATATAAGCGTTAATAACACTCAATATAACTCATAATAATAGCCCAAATAATTATTTTAAGGACCTAATAACATTTCTATAATTATTTGAAAGCTATATTAAAAATTGCGTAAGCGTAGCACACTTACAGCGAATTTTATCGAAAACCGGAGCTTAATTGGAGCAGCGTTTCGAAACCGAAAGACTCCTTTTTCTCGGGACTTTGGGAGCCTCCGTTTTTTACGTTCTTTATATCCATGCGAAGGTAAGAACGTACTCTACAACTTTCGTTTAGACTCCATCGGCTAATTTTGATTCGATTTTAAATTTTATATTATTAACAGGCCGGGACAGGAATTGTCCGTTAAATCCTCATAACTTCTTTATCCGGCGTCCGTTTTCGCCCATCTTTTTCTCCTTACGCTCCTTTTAACGACATCTTCGATTCTCGTTTAGGTCGTGTCGGCTAAAAATCATTCGATCTAATATTCGAATTTTGGGTTGTACACTCTTATTCCGAAACTTCGAAAAATCATAACTTCTTCATACGAAGTCAGATTTGGGCATTCTTTTTATCGATGTTCTTAGTTTAACATATTCTACGACATTTGTTTAGATCTCTAAGGCTAAATCTCGATCTATCATAAATGCACTATTTACGCTTCCCGGTATCGTGCCGGTTCCGTCGCGAAACTTCGACGGGTCATAACTTCTTCCTAATAACTCGGATTTCGGTGTTCTTTATATCCCCAGAATCCTTGTTTTGACCTCTACAACTTTATATAAAGATATCGGGTTTATCTCACACTTTAATTTTGACGTTCATTTTTATTCTTTATTAATTATACATTCATAATTAAATAGTAAGCACATAAACACACATAATTCACATAATAATAAAAAAATTTATCTTTATTACCTCAAAAGGAGTTACAACAGTTGACCTAGACTATTACATTGACAAAAATGCTTAGCCCTGAAACCCGGGCGTTACAATTCTCTCCCCCTTAGGATGATTCCGTCCCGGAATCACGCATCAGCAAACAGATGTGGATAGCGACTCATCATGTCATCCTCTATTTCCCAAGTGAGATTCAGCCCATTCGAATGTTTCCATCGGACTAGCACTAAGTCAACCATCTTGCGTCGTAACTTCTTAGTCTTACGGTCAAAAATTGCCTCAGGCTCTTCGATCAGCCTTTTATTCTCATCCATCCTTAACTCTGAGATTGGAATTTTGTCGGGAACATCTGCTGTGAATTTCCTCAAATAACACACATGGAAGGTGTTATGAATACCATTGAGTTCTTCGGGCAATTCCAGCTTGTAAGCTTGGTTCCCAATCTTCTGAAGAACTTTGAACGGTCCAATAAACCTTCGTGTTTTCTTGTCAACAAAGCACTTCTGACGATCCTGGGCTGCTAACATTTTTTCACTAATCACCTTCAACTTTTCAGCAGTCTCACGGACTATCTCGAGGCCCATAAACTGCTTCTCTCCGGCTTCAAGCCAACAAGACGGCGTACAACACTTCTATCCATACAGGGCTTGGTAAGGTGCCGTCTTGATGCTCGAGTGAAAACTATTGTTGTAGGAGAGTTCTACCAAAGGTAAGTGCTCGTCCCAATTCCCTTGGAATTCGAGGGTACATGCTCTCAACATATCTTCCAATGTCTGAATCGTTCTTTCGCTCTGACCATCAGTTTGCGGATGGTAAGCCGTACTCAAACATAATTTCATACCCAACTCCTCTTGTACACTCCTCCAAAACCTCGACATGAAACCACTATCACGATCTGATACAATCGTAAGAGGGACACCGTGAAGTCTTGCAATTTCCTTTACGTAAGCATTTGCGAGCTTATCCATAGACCACTTCTCGTTGGCTGCTAGGGAATAATGGTTGACCCCGCAAACGATCCATCGGGCAGAGAAAGTATCGGTGCTTCACATAACTTCTTCTTTAGCTTCTCGAATGCTTCATCGTGCTTCTCACTCCACATATATGTAGCTCCTTTAGGGGTCAAAGCTATTAACGGAGCAGCTATTGAAGAAAAGCCTTGGATAAATCGTCGATAATATCCGGCTAATCCTAGAAAGCTTCGAATCTCCGTGGGACTCATTGGACGTTACCACTTCATCACAGCCTCAATCTTTGCGGGGTCAACCATTATTCCCTCCTGGTTAACAACATGACCCAAGAATTGAACTTTGAAAAAAGCTTCTCCTTTTTCAACACTTCTAATACTTCCCGTAGATGCTTGCCATGCTCCTCTTGGCATTTTGAGTAGATGAGAATATCGTCGATGAACACTATCATGGATTTATCGAGGAATGGTTTACAAACCCTATTCATCAAATCCATGAATGTTGCAGGAGCATTGGTTAGTCCAAATGACATAACCAAGAACTCATAGTGTCCATATCTTGTTCTGAATAGAGTCTTCTCAATATCCTGTTTTCTCACCTTCAGCTGATGATATCCTGACCTAAGATTGATCTTTGAGAAGTAGCTCGAACCTTGCAGCTGATCGAATAGGTCATCAATCCTTGGCAATGGGTACTTGTTCTTCACTGTTGCCTTATTCAACTCTCGGTAGTCTATACACAATATCATACTTCCGTCCTTTTTCTTCAAGAATAAAACCGGAGCTCCCCAGGGTGATGAACTAGGTCGAATGAAACCGTTGTCCAATAGCTCCTGAAGTTGCGTCATGAGCTCCTTCATCTCCATCGGTGCTAATCGGTAAGGTGCTTTTGCTATCGGTGTTGTTCCTGGTAACAAGTCGATACGAAACTCCACTTGCGTATCAGGTGGTAATCCGGGAAGATCTTCGGGAAAGACTTCCGGATAATCACACACAACCGGTATATTCTGCACCTCTTTCTTCTCCTTCTTAGCATCGATTACGAATGCCAAGTACGAAGTACATCCTTTGGAGAAAAATTTCCTTGCTTTCATCAGGGAGATGATTCCTGAATTCACTCTGCGTTTGTCCCCGTACACCATAAATGATTCCCTTCCGGGTGAGTTCACCCTTACTATCTTCTTTCGGCATTGAATCTCAGCATCGTTGGCGCTAAGCCAATCCATACCGAAAACGATGTCGAAACCATTTAACTCTATGGGTAATCGCTCTTCGTGGAATTCGTTTCCGTTTAGGTCAATGACGATGTTCCTAATACGATTACTAACTGGTACAAATTTGCCACTGACAACTTCTACAATCAGGGCATCGTCAAGTTTTTCTACAGGCAATGCTAATTTCCCACCAAATTTATGCGACATAAAGGAGTAGTTGGCTCTGGAATGAAATAGTATATTTGCAGGCAAACCATTTACAAGAATGGTACCTGAAGTGATGTCTGGTGCCTCCTTTGCAGCCTTAAGCGTCATCTGGAAGGCTCTTGCCTTCGGCTTTGGTGGTATGTTGGGTCTTCCTGCCTCCTTCTTCTTCGGGCAGTCCTTCAAAATGTGCCCTTCTTCATTACACCCATAACAGGCCTTCTGGTTAAGTGTGCATTCATTGGCATAGTGCCCAGGCTTTCTGCATTTGAAACAAGTGACCCCTCCGTCACACTTCCCAGAGTGCTTCTTCTTGCACTTGTCACACCACTTCGCTTCTGATCCTCCTCCTCTCGAACCAGACTTCGAGAATCTACTCTTCTTGTTGGACTTCGAGGATCCTTCGAACTTCCGTTTCTTACCAACATCATCCCTTTCCAGACCTCTTTCCTTTTGTTGGGTCTCCACATTCTTAGCTGCTCGAACAGCTGATTTCAGAGTGGTTGCCGTCTTGACTGTTGGGCCAAAGTCAGCCGACAGTCTGTTTGCGAACTTCTTAATTTCGGAAAGTTCGGTTGGCACTAGTTATGGAAACAACTTCATATTTTCCGTGAATGCAACAGCATAGTCATCGATGCTCATTCTCCCCTTCTTCTAATTTTGGAACTCATTGTTCAGATCAATCAGATCTATCTCTGAACAGTTTTGCGCCTTCAGTTATTCCAAGAAATCATCCCATGACATTTTCGGAGTTTCTCCTCGCGGCATTGTATCTGCCAATAGCTTCCACCAGCTGAAACTCCAGTTTTCAATTGTCTCACAGCGAAGACAGTCTTCTGCTTCTCGTAGCAGTCGCAGCTCTCAAACACCATCTCCATCTCGGAGATCCAGTCCATAATCTCAACAGGCTTTGGGCTTCCTGAGAGACTTGGTGGTTTTGCACCCAAGAAATTTTTGTACATCCGCTCATCCTTGTTGTTTTTCCTTTCTGGGCCATCCCTTTGCTCACCTTGAGTCCTTACTTGACTCACTTGGTGGCTGTAGTTCCCTTCCTCAGATTGCTCGGGAACTGGCTCATTCGGTTCAACATGTATGGTAGGTTCGTCCCTATTTTCGTGGAGCATCCGTCTCATTTCTTCCCTTTGTTAAGCTAGCATGGCCTGAATCATGGCTTGAACTCCAGCCATGGTGACTGGCTCAGGTGCTACTTCTTCTACAACACGTATTTGCTGAACCACTGGGGGTCGGTTACTATCTCCATTTGCGTTAACGTTTCCGCTACGGGTCCTTGCCATCTTGATCTATACACAGAATAAGGTGAATTTAGATCTTTATTTAGGATAGACGTTTATATCGTCCTTATCACTCCGAAACGTTTACATGTTAGTTCTAATATCGTAGTCGTACGTTTAGAATCCTAAACACATAAGGTTTCCAGATCCGGTTGGCAACAGACCATAGATCCGAACAAATAAAAGCATATCATGCACAACGCATTTAGCACATAAAAGCATTTTAGGCACAATTCCTAAAATAAGCTAGTGCTCACACCTCACAATCATCGCTTAGCATTCTAAGTTTAAGTCTAGAAATCCTACGAATTCCTAGTTCGCTTAAACTAATGCTCTGATACCAACTGTGACATCCCCAAAATCACGGCCAGAAAAGACCGGTTTGTTTATGCTTTGTTTAATAATCAGAGTAACATTTTAAATAAAAGTGTTGTGGAATTTGTCCCAAAACAAAATATGATAAAGATTTATCAAAAGCATTTCCATAGAAATGTATTTCATTAAAAGACTTGGGATGTCATGTTCGTACAGATCATAAGCATAAACAGTACAATATAAGCGTTACTACATTATTTCATATCTACAGGCCTATATCCGTAATCCCTCACCCAAACATCATATCTATGCTCAAGCGCCATTACCTGTAATACATAAAACATAGTGGGTCAGGCTTAGGAGCCTGGTGAGCACATAGGGTTTTCAACCCACAATAAATAAGTTTATTAATTTCATCAGTCAACAATAACCTGATTACCCGTTCCTGTTATCCTCACTTTACGTCCCTAAACACCTATCATAAGGGACCTAGCCTAAGGATCATCATCGGGATGGACACTACTGCTAAGGGGATTCCTTAATAATAAATGTCCTAAAGGCAACCATGTGGGGGATGGAGTACACCGATGAACACATCGTTCACAAACACCTACAGGTTGCGAGCCTGCTAGTGTTCCACTAGACTGTATAGAAGAGTCCGTGGTCGTCAACCATTCTTCGCTAGATGACAGAATCAACAACATCAACATCCATACCTCTCATCATTTTATCACACATCACCTATTACATCTACCAATGTTTTACCCCAATATTTTCGTAGATGTAAAATACATATACAGTTTAAATCATTGAAAATATGTATAACAATGTTCATCCTCATGGGTTTTAGCCATAAGAACTTTCCTATGTGCGCATGCAAAACCCTAACGCTCGGATCTAGGCTTTCTAATAAACATGCTTTGAATCCAAGACTTCTAATGACTAATTAGGTTAAATAACAACATTGAAACAAATCTAGAAACATACCTTTGATTTCCTTGTTGATCTTGAGGTCTTGGAGCTTCTAGAGTCACAAATGTCACTCCTCTAATGGCTTACAAACACCAATAGCAAGGAACATGATTTAGGAGAGAGGAGAGGGGAGGAAATCGGCCAGGGTTCTCTTGCTTTAGGAGAGGTGCTGATTTCCTTATGCCATGGGGTCTATTTATACTTGTAGACTCCTTAAGGGTTACAACCTAAACCCTAATTGGATAATCTTCTCTTAAGGCTATCCAAATCCTTTCCATAGATAAGCCTTGGACGATTTTGAAGCTATCCTAGCTTCTAGAATCCGTCCCTAGCATATCCATAAGGATTTACAGTCTAAAGCTTAACTATCAAACAAATGACAGTTTATACCCCTTTATTTAATTAATCTCTTTAAGTCACCAAATTAATTCTAATTAATTCTATGACTTATATTAATCAAATAACAAATATATTATTCATTATATTATTCTCATAATATATTAATAATATTTACTCTCTCGTAATAAATCATCCTATCAAGTTGCTATGGTGAAGGCAACCCAAAAGGACCATGCACAACCGGGTCAAATACTTGCCTAATATAGTTGCAGCCTTAGACACTATTCCAATAGTCTCCCACTTGGATAAGTCTAGTAACTATATTCACAAGTACAATTCGGTTTGCAATCGTATCTCTCAAAGACGCTGTCAACTCTGATCTAATCAATCTTGTCCTTTAGATAAGGGAACGTACAGTCCTCTGTTAGATATCATGCTGACAATCCTATGGAATGGTTAGTCAAGCATTTAGGTTTCTCGATCTCTGATTTATTTGACATAGAACTTAATCGAACACATCAATTCAGTTCTGACCGGGCCCGGCACATAAGTCAAATCAAATCATCGAGCGGCCGAGATATCGCTTTTACCTTCTTAGTTAAAAGTTACAGATAAACTTCGACTTATATGCATTTACTTATTCATTAACCAACTATACACAACAATACATTTTATAACACCGAGTTACTGATGCGTTTTCGTATTATCAATGTACAATCAATTAACAAATAATAAATCATATATCTAGGTTTTAAGACCATATGATATTATCGTCTTGCGATCACCTTTTATATTGTATTCCATAAGGTGATTCCAGCAAGCGTGGGTTTATTCCAATGCTCAAAACTAGTTCATAAGCACTCATGAAACAATAGCTAAACAATTTAACATAAGATAGTAACATTACTCATAAATAAAACTCCTTTATTTAATCATCAAATGTCAATTACATTTATCTATTACACGTTTCTAATACTATCTAATCTATGCTAATATCATCCTTCAGCCCAATACTCCTAGCATGCTGCAAGTGCTTAACCCTACTCAGTCCCTTCGTAAGCGGATCTGTTGGGTTATCTTCTGATGATATCCTCTTCACTACGAGTTGTCCTTCTTCTACACGATGTCTAATGAAGTGATACTTTCTGTCGATATGTCTTGATCTACCATGATCCTCGGTTCCTTGGTCAAGGCAACCGCGCCTTCGTTATCACAGAAAATCTCCATTGGCTCCTTTATGGCAGGTACAACTCCAAGATCACCGATGAAGTTCTTTAGCCATATTGCCTCCTTCGACGCTTCGCTCTCTGCAATGTACTCTGATTCGCACGTTGAATCAACTACGGCTTCCTGCTTGGAACTCTTCCATGTCACTGCTCCTCCATTTAGGGTAAAGACCCAGCCTGAGTGTGAACGGTAGTTGTCCCTGTCAGTCTGAAAACTGGCGTCACTATACCCTCGCACCTTCAAGTCATCACTCCCTCCAAGGACTAAGAACCATTCCTTCGTCCTCCGAAGGTACTTAAGGATGGTTTTCACCGCAATCCAATGTGCTTTGCCAGGATTCCCTTGATATCTGCTAACCATGCTCAAAGCGAAGGCTACATCAGGGCGAGTACAAGTCATAGCGTACATGATTGAGCCAACTGCGGAAGCGTATGGTACTCGGCTCATTTCTGCTATCTCAGCTTCGGTACTCGGACTTTGAGTCTTACTCAATTTGGCATTACTTTGTATCGGTAGTTCTCCCTTCTTTGAGTTTTCCATACTAAAATGTTTTAGTACCTTCTCTAAGTAAGTATTCTGACTAAGTCCAATTTGTCTCTTACTTCTTTCTCTTACTATCCTTATTCCCAAAATGTAAGAAGCCTCTCCGAGGTCCTTCATAGCGAAGCACTTCCCGAGCCATGACTTAACCTCCTACAGAGTCGGGATGTCGTTTCCTATGAGTAGTATGTCATCGACATATAGAACGAGGAAGCTTACTATACTCCCACTGGCTTTGACATATACACATGATTCGTCTTCGCTTCGTACAAAACCAAACTCTTTGACTTTCTCATCGAAGCAAAGATTCCATCTGCGAGATGCTTGCTTAAGTCCATAAATGGACTTCTCAAGCTTACACACTCTATTCGGATGCTTCGGATCCACAAACCCCTCTGGCTGAGCCATGTAAACATCCTCAGCCAACTTTCCGTTAAGGAAGGCGGTCTTGACATCCATTTGCCAAATTTCATAATCATGAAATGCGGAAATTGCTAGCATCACTCTAATAGATTTAATCTTCGCAACTGGTGAGAAGGTCTCATCATAGTCAACTCCGGGAGTTTGAGTAAAGCCCTTCGCGACCAATCGCGCTTTATATGTGTGTACGTTTCCATCCATGTCGGTCTTCTTCTTGAAGATGCATTTGCACCCAATGGTCTTACGTCCGGGCACGTAATCAACCAAATTTCAAACTTGGTTATCATACATGGATTGGATCTCGCTATCCATTGCCTCTTTCCACTTTGCAGACTCCGGGCCTGCCATGGCTTCCTTATAGCTATTAGGTTCATCAAGGTTTACTAGTGTACCATCACTAATATACGTGTCCGCTTCGGTAGTAATATGAAAGCCATAAAACTGGGGATGAACTCTAACTCTATCGGAACGTCTAAGAGGTAAGGATTCGTCAATCGGTTCAACCGGAGTTTCCTCCTCGGGTTGAGTGCCAGCGGTAGAGGTTCCTTCATCTATCGACTCTTGAATCTCTTCAAGTTCGATTTGCCTCCCACTGTCTCCTTGGCTCATGAGTTCTCGCTCTCGGAAAACTCCTCTCCTCGCAACCAAGACAACATTGTCCTTCGGTCTATAGAAGAGATATCCAAAGGATGTCTGTGGGTAGCCGATGAAAATACATCGCTCACTTCGAGGTTCAAGCTAGTCGTGAGTATCTCATCTTACGAAAGCCTCGCAACCCCAAAGCTTGATATGTGCCAACGAGGGAGCTTTCCCTGTCCACATCTCGTGAGGTGTTTTGGCAACCTTCTTAGTAGGGACTCGGTTAAGGATATGGGCGGCAGTCTCTAAGGCATACCCCTAAAAAGAGATAGGTAGTGAAGCACGGCTCATCATAGAGCGAACCATATCCAATAAGGTTCGATTACGCCTTTCTGCCACGCCATTTAACTGCGGAGTCCTAGGAGGCGTCAATTGTGAAACTATTCCACACTCCTTGAGATAATCGTGGAATTCAAGACTTAGGTACTCTCCTCCTCGATCGGATCGAAGCATCTTGATTTTCCTGCCCAATTGATTCTCCACTTCATTCTTGAACTCTTTGAACTTTTCAAAGGTTTCTGACTTTTGCTTGATTAAGTAGATATACCCATATCTACTATAGTCATCGGTAAAAGTCACATAGAAGCGGTTCCCATCCTTCGTGGTTGATCTAAACGGTCCACATACATCGGTATGTATTAGGTCCAATAGACCCTCTCCCCTTTCACATGTACTCGTGAAGGGTGACTTAGTCATCTTTCCAAGCAAACAAGACTCGCATGTGTCATCTTCCCTAAGGTCGAATGACTCCAACACTCCATCCTTTTGGAGTTGGGCTACGCGTTTCTTGTTGACATGTCCAAGACAATAATGCCACAAGGATGCTTTATCCATACTAGTGGAAGAATCAATATTCAAAACATCATTTCCTAAGTTATCAACAATCATAACGGTTTCATATATTCCATTACATGGTATAGCTTCAAACTATAAGACACCATTTAGATAAGCCAAAATAGAACCATTCTCATTATTAAAAGAAAATCTAAATCCTTGTCTATATAAACCATGAAATGAAATGATGTTTCTAGCCATTTCTGGCGAATAGCAACAATTGTTCAAATCTATAACCAAACTATTCCTAAGCACTGAAGAATACACTCCAATCTTGGTCACAGGCAACGATCTTCTGTTCCCCATGATTATATTGATCCTTCCTTGCTCCACATCCCTACTTCTTCTTAGTCCTTGCACATTAGAACAAATGTGATAACGACAACCGGTATCAAGAACCCAAGAAATAGCGTGATTAGAATCGTTAGATTTGATTGTGTATATACCTGCGAAAGCTGGCTTGATCTTTCCCTCTTTGATTGGTTGCAGGTAATCTGGGCAGCTTCTCTTCCAATGTCCTATCTTGTGGTAGTGGTGGCACTCTGCCTCCTTTGGGTTAGAGCAGGGCTTAGCGGGATCAACTTTGGTCCCACTAGAAGAGGCACCATCTCGGGCTTTCACCTTGCGATAGTTCTTCGATGAAGCTTTCCTCTTCTTTCCCTTTCCTTGACCAATAGCCAAGACAGGAGCAGCAGGCGGATTGGGAGTAGGTGCAACAGACTTGTCCTTGAAGTTGCTCTCAGCGACCCTCAAGACCCCTTGGAGTTTGCTTAGGGTGACCTCTTCTTTGTTCATGTGGTAGGTCATCCTAAATTGGTTGTACATCGGAGGCAAAGAGTGAAGCACCATATCGATCGCCAAGTCTTCACCGAAGTCAACATTTAACTTGCGAAGGCAGTCGACATACCTTTGCATCTTTTGCAGGTGCACGGTAAGAGATTCTCCATGACCCATCTTAGCGGAAATCATGTTGGTGAAAATCTCATAACGCTCTTGTCTCGCGTTTTGGTGGTATCTCTCCAATAAGTCTTGGTGCATCTCGTACGGGTACATGTCCTCGTAGGACTTTTGGAATTCGGAGTTCATGGTAGCGATCATGATGCAATGTACCTTCGTTGCATCTCGCTCATGAGTCCCAAAAGCGGTGATTTCGGCGGGAGTAGCAACTTCGGGGTTGATTTTCTCGAGCTTCTCATCGAGGACATACTCCTTATCCTCATAGCGAGGAATGGTGCGAATGTATCTTATCCATTCGCTAAAGTTCGTTCCATCGAAGGTGACCTTTTGGCAAAGGCTCATCAACGTGAAAGAACTAGCAGCAACGTTGTTTGCGTTCGACATCTACAATTAGAAAGGACAAAGATAGATTAGAATAAGAATCCCTAATTATCACCCAATAAGAAAAAATTAGGGCTAGGATCCAACAATAACATTTACATACTAGAAAAGGGATGCCGTAATCTAACATGCAAATAAGTTGAAGGTAAGTGAATGACGATTCACTAATTCTCCATCACAAAACTTAAACTATTAGTCCTAAGTGTTTTTGAGAATTCCTAGGTTCGGATGAGATTCATTGAAACTATTCAATGGCATGTTTAAATCTCGATATGCCCCTCTTGTTTGTGACTGGGATACCGAGGATCACAAAGCGGGTGTGAATTACCATGCAAATTCACATGGTGCCTTCATTGTAACGATCACCTATTCGATGTGCCGGTAAACCACACACGCTCCATCGAAATATGATAAACAATGAATCACCCTTTGCCACCTTCGCTTAGAACCAATTAGTGTGCCGGTAAACCACACACGCTCCACTAACATCTTAGCAAGGTGCAAAGTGTAATTTCATGGGATTGCATCAATTCACTTTTCCTAAAGTAACTAGGATTGGGAAATTTTAAAATATGTGTAGTTACTTTGTATTTCTTATTATACTTTTAATGAGAGGATGAGGTTGCCCTATCCTACCCGTTCGGCTAACGACCCTCCACCAATCAAGCAAGCGGTGGGTGTGAGTGTACACCCATTAAGCGCCATTTTATAGGCCGCAACCTTATACCCACCTTATAGATCGGCTTCGTGAATGAGGCCTACTAACGGTAAGACTAGCATTTAGTTATACATATATATATTATTCTAGCAATATCATATTAGTATAGGGTTGTATTTTAAAACTTTTAAAATCTAGGCTTTGAAATTTAAGTTGTCTAAATTAAAACTGTTAATCACAAATATAAATTTCAAAACTTGTGGGTAAGTTTTAAACATTTAAAACATGGAGGATCAAATAACAAATAATACCAATTAACATTTAATATCCTAATTATCTATATTTGATTTTATTCAAGATTTCTTTGAAAGATAATTACCAAAATAATTAAAATAATTAATTAATTATCATATAAGGAAATTAAATATTTTATTAGTTGATAAATACCTTTAACTAGATCAAGATAATAGTCATATATATCAAAAAATCGGATTTAGATTGATCTATTATGATTAAGGTAAGTTTCCATAAGATAATTATGAAAAAATTCCGAATCTGGCCATTCCTGACGCCTGGACTCGCCGAGTGCACAAGGGGACTCGCCGAGTCAGGCCTACTCGCCGAGTCCACCTTGGAACTCGCCGAGTCCATGACTCAGAAACCTAAAAATCGAATTTTGCAGGTTTGTTTCAGTTAATCAAGAAACAATTTAAAGAAAACCAAGCTAGGCTCTGATACCACTGATGGGTTTTAGCCATAAGAACTTTCCTATGTGCGCATGCAAAACCCTAATGCTTGGATCTAGGCTTTCTAATAAACATGCTTTAAATCCAAGACTTTTAATGACTAATTAGGTTAAATAACAACATTGAAACAGATCTAGAAACATACCTTTGAGTTCCTTGTTGATCTTGAGGTCTTGGAGCTTCTAGAGTCACAAATGTCACTCCTCTAATGGCTTACAAACACCAATAGCAAGGAACATGATTTAGGAGAGAGGAGAGGGGAGGAAATCGGCCAGGGTTCTCTTGCTTTAGGAGAGGTGCTGATTTCCTTATGCCATGGGGTCTATTTATACTTGTAGACTCCTTAAGGGTTACAACCTAAACCCTAATTGGATAATCTTCTCTTAAGGCTATCCAAATCCTTTCCATAGATAAGCCTTGGACGATTTTGAAGCTATCCTAGCTTCTAGAATCCGTCCCTAACATATCCATAAGGATTTACAGTCTAAAGCTTAACTATCAAACAATTGACAGTTTATACCCCCTTATTTAATTAATCTCTTTAAGTCACCAAATTAATTCTAATTAACTCTATGACTTATATTAATCAAATAACAAATATATTATTCATTATATTATTCTCATAAAATATTAATAATATTTACTCTCTCGTAATAAATCATCCTATCAAGTTGCTATGTGAAGGCAACCCAAAAGGACCATGCACAACTGGGTCAAATACTTGCCTAATATAGTTGCAGCCTTAGACACTATTCCAACACATCCAACATAGATAGCAAGTATTCAGATAATATGCACACATAGCACATAATTTAAAAATACTTCATATCTATGTGTAAGCTGAAAGTAACTATGCACTCACCTGAAAGGTGGTGACTCAGCACTCAGACAGCGCTTCGATACTCTCAAAACGATATTCCTTCGATAAAACCTAGCACCAGTACCACTAGGGTTTAGTCTAACGATAACCACGACAAATTAATAGTCTGACTATTACTATTATTATATAAGCGTTAATAACACTCAATATAACTCATAATAATAGCCTAAATAATTATTTTAAGGACCTAATAACATTCCTATAATTATTTGAAAGCTATATTAAAAATTGCGTAAGCGTAACACACTTACAACAAATTTTATTGAAAACCGGAGCTTAATTGGAGCAGCGTGTCGAAACCGAAAGACTCTTTTTTCTCGGGACTCCGGGAGCCTCGGGGCTTCCTTAGAGTGCTAGGGATTTTACCTAGGGCTTAAGGGTGGTTGGGGAGCTAGAGAGAGAAAGTATTTTAGAGAGAGAAGGAGATTTGGTGTGAAAATGAAGGCTGCCCTCGCAGCTATTTACAGGCTACTGGCTTCGGATTTACGTTGGGCGTAATCCTTGCATAAGACCACCAGCTCGGACCCAACTGTCTTTGTACGTCGGATGGTGTTGGGTTGAAGAATTGCTCAAGTGTTGCGTCGTTGGGCTCGATAGTTTAATTATTTTACATGTATTCCGGTTTGGGCCTGTCCAACCGAGAGCCCATTATGTTTAATATATAAGTATATGCTTGCATGCATATTAGGTTAACGATTTTAGCGATTCATCTAGAGCATAACGATAGTATTTCCAGATTTCTTTAATCGTTCTTGTAACCTACCAATCCTCTACAGTTGATGTTCTTTATCGAGCTCTTCTGAGGATTTTGTTTAATCATTCGACTCGTTTGATTCACACTTGTCTCGTTCATATTTTCGTGTTCTTACAGTTTTGTATTTACTTACCTGTTTGAGATCTAATCGATCTTCATAGATTTAAAGGTTTTAAATCTCATCAGTTGGATCTTCATATTTTCGTGTTAATGTGGCTTCGTTTAATTAGGCTACTTTAGGGTGGCTTTCGCTTTGATGCAACAATTCTAATCTTGAAATAAGAAAGAAAGTGATCAAAGTACTTGTGAGACCGGTGTAGTCTGTTGAACAAGTAGGTAGGAGTGTATTTGAAATTGGCTTGGAAAATATAAAATCTCAAAAAAATAAAAACTGGATCCCAAGGGAAGAAAAGTTATGGTGTTTAACAATTTCATAGGAATCACACAAAATAAAATTTGAGATTTCTTGAAAGTACAGCCGTCAATTCTTTGGTGAAAACTTGAGCAAATTAATTGATCACCGTCAATTCAGATTTGGTGTTGAATTTTGGGTTTCACTCAGCTCGTAGTGACACGAAACTAAGATCATAAACACAGATGTTGTGTAACCATAAACCTCAGTGGTAATTTCTGAGAGTCTCAAGGGTTACGTTGATGAAACGAATGTAATGGAGAAGTGTAATGGAGATGGTGTAAGAAGATAAAGTACCTCTGCTGCGAAACTAAGGACCAAGCAGGAAACTCTTAACTCATGTGAGAAGAGAGTGAGGTAGCTCATGATTAGAATAAATGAGGTAGCCTTATTGGGAAGACAAGGTTTGTGTATACCAGGTCATGAAGGCTGTTATTCAAAATCTTATGAGGCTTGGGACACATACAGCAACATGCTTCTAGGGACACTTAAGTAATTCATCAATTATACCCCCATAAACGAACGAAAACACAAAAAAAAAATAAAAGAGAAAAATATTTTCTGTGAAAAGGTTTCAATTAGGGTTTTTCCGCAACTATCGATATTTATTGAGCCGTCATCTCATTATTGACGTATCTTGATATTTATTGTTTTGCCCTAATCTGCTTTATTACAAGTCTGATCTTTGAACAGGTTTTACGATCATAATGGACGAGTCGCAATCAAATCCAATCAATATTTCTAACAGCATCGGTTCAACTACGAAGATTCCAATCCTATACACCCATGACTATGAAGTATGGGCGCATCACTTCGAAGACTACGTGATAGGATCTGAGGATAATGGGTACCTCATATGGGAAGCCATCATTAATGGACCGTTTTCTCATTCTGCAACGTCCAGAGTTATTAAGACACAAAAGGAGTACAATGATTTGCTGAAGGATGTTAAGGATATTGCACAAGATGAAAACGACAAATTCCAGTACAATATCAAGGCTTTAAGGTTGATCAGATTCGCCCTTCAGTCCGACACCTTCAGGTTGGTCAGCTCTTGCACGACGGCAAAGGAAGTTTGGGATAGACTTCGGGAACTGTATTCTACAGACGAGGATCTTGAACATTCTATCCAAACCTTGCTCTTATCTGAGTTTGGAGAATTCAGGCAAGGAGCCGAAGAAACGGTGACCCAGACGTTCGATCGCTTCAATCATCTTCTCAGCAAGATGATCAAACATGACATCGAAAGGAAGCTTATCGAGCAGAAGGTTACGTTCTTAAATGGTCTGAGGTCTGAATGGAGAGCAGTGGTGTCTACAGTCAAAGCCCATGAGCAGTTTAAATCATACTCTTTGGCGAAACTGGTGGGTATTCTCAAATCCCATGAGAAGATTGTGCTGCAGGAGAAGAACGTTGTTTCAAACCTTGGTTCGTTGGGGCTCCTATCAAAAAGTAAAGCTGTGATGGAGGATGAAGACCTCAACTTGGAGGAGTATGACCTCACGTCTGAGGATTATGCTATGATGGTGTCCAATCCCAAGAGGTTCATAAAGAAGAGATTCCCTAGCAATAAAAACCGAAACTGGCAGGGGAGTTACAGTTCAGAAAAAGTTAACAATGAACCGAAGGTTGAGGAGCCCAAGAAGGAACCGAAGGTGGATGGCGATTCCGGAGTAAGCTGTTACTACTGTGGTGGGAAAAACCACTATGCTAAGGATTGTGTCCTTAAGAAGATGGCTGAAAAGGATGATGAAAAGGATGAGGAAGCTGTGTTGCAAAAAAGGCTAGACGAGTTGAGAAAGAAGAAGTCTACCGCTAACCCTTTTATTAATGCTCTTATTGTGCAGGGTTCGGTTGCTGATGACGAGTTCGGTAGCACGGAAGTTTGGTCTACCGACTCAGAAGACGATGAAGTGAGGAAGCCTACCCATGGAAAGGCTTATGTGGCAAAGGAGGAAAGCAGTGGAGGAAGATGCTTCATGGTGTCTGATGTATCTCAGATGAGGGGATACAACACAGATGGTGGAAGCGATGAACCGAAGGTGCAGGAGGACATGTGCTTTACGGCCAAACCACTCAGCCAACAGTTTAATGAGCTTGATGAACTGATAAAGAAGGTACAATTGGTTTTCATTTCATTTAAAGTACCACAATCCTCATATGAGAAAGAACTAAAAAACGGTAATACAAGAATTTCTCATCTAGATAGTAGCTTAACTCAAACTCGATTCACCAATTCTAACATGACTGATCAATTAAGCAGGGTGTCTTCGAAGAGTGAGGAGCAGTGGATGTGGATCGAGTTGAAGGAGTCTGAATTAGTTAAAATAAAAGACGAAAACATTTATTTACAAAGAGACAATTTGAAGTTGTTAAAACAGCGAAATGTTTTTTGTTTAATTGCAAAAGGTTTATATTCTAATATTACTCAGCTTCACTTGGACTGTGAAATAGGCCAAAAGATCCATCGCATGATTTTGCCCTTACTTGAGTTTAAGGAGGATGAGATCGATGCTGAAGCCTATAATTGTGAGAGTGTGATATCGTCTGATGATATCAATCCGACCTACATGTATGGACTGGACAAAATCGAGTCCTTCATTAAATCCAAGGACCACAAGGACATGCTTAAAAACCTTTTGGATGAAAATGATAGACTTAAACTGAGAACCAAAACCGTACAAAAATTTGACTCTTTAAACGCCAACGTAAGCTCAGAAAACAAAATTAATGTTGAAAATGCATCTGAGCTTAACGAGGACGACAACATGAGTGAAATTTCTGTAGAGGACACGGTTGACTGCTCAGAATTTGTTAAAAGTGAACCTGAAAACCACAAGAATCTTATTTCTGAAAATTCAGTGGAGTTCGCTCGATTGTCCCAACAAAAGTCCCCGATCTTAGTAGAGAAAGTAGTTGTGTATCAAAAGGTCAGGACCACTCCAAATCAAGTATACAAGGTCACTGGAGTAACCGAACATCAGACGGCTGAACTCACAGCTATTGTAAACGAAGACAATGCTGATGGATGTGATGAGTACTTCTGGTCAGCTCCAATAGATAATGCAAACGAAACGGTGGGCTTATCTGAAAGGACCTCCTGGATGAGTAAAGGTAGATACATACCTGAACCCTTGAATAAGCCAGATAATTTCGATGAGCCAAGCACTAGTGGTATGAAATACATTCCTCATGAGGATGAAAGTTCGGCAAAAGAAGACGTTCCCTCTACTCCCTCAGCTCAAAGTGAAACTCCTTCAGTTCAAAAGGAACCAGCCAAGGAAAAACCGAAAATGAAGGCAAATATTCATCATCAACCGAAGCAGATGAGGAATAAGAAACGTGAAAGGAACCAAAGATACAGGAAGAATCTCTCTGAAAGGAGGCAATTCTGGCAATCCCAGAATGCATACTTCTCACATCAAGACAACAATCTGAAGTCTGAAAATAATCCTGTCGGAAAGGCTGAGAGCCACAATAACCGAAAGCCAAGGTTCGGTTCACCAGAAAATACCAACCGACACCAAAGGTTCGGTTCTGAGAATGACTTCAACCGAAAGCAAAGGTTCGGTTCAAAGAACGACTCCAACCGAATGCAAAGGTTCGGTTCTAAAGTCAAGAGAGAACAAAACTCTAAGGTCAGTCCCTCGAATGATCAAAAGCAAAAGGGTCACCTAGAGTCTCCAGCCAAGAAGTCCTCTCATTTCAAACCCACTCCTTCTAGTTCTTCTAATTCTTCTACTTCCACCAATTCATCTCCATCTTGCTCTAAGGCTAATTCTGTTCGCTCTCAAAGATCTCATTCGTCAGCTGAACAAAAAGGCAAACAGAAGGTCAATGAATCCAAACCAGAGTCCAAACCGAACTCACCCAACCCTAATAAGATAAAAGTTTTTACCATTAAAAAGAAAGATGAAACAACACTCATAAAACGAACATATCTTGTTGACATCTCTCTTACTGTTCCTGTTCCCATGAAAAGCTCACGTGGACCCAAGAAACTTTGGGTTCCTAAATCTGCTTAATTTTTGCAGGTTATAAGTGACGAGCAGTTCGACGAAGAATGGTACATCGATAGTGGTCGCTCACGTCAAATGACAGGGAGGAAAGAGGAGCTCAGGGAATACAGATCTCTTGCAAATGGTGGCAATGTCAAGTTTGGAAATAACTCTTTCGGCACCATAAAGGGATACGGGTTGATAACAAATGGCGACTTTACTATAAGGAAGGTGGCTTATGTGGAAGGACTCCAACACAACCTCATCAGTGTATCTCAGCTTGTTGGAGGTACAGGTCTCAAAGTCTCATTCGATGGTGAAGGTTCTGAAATTATTGAGAAAAAGACAAAGAAAGTGATTCTCAAGTCAGAGCGAAAGGGTGAAATGTTTCCTCTAAACCTTAAACCCATCAAAGGAAACCCAGCTATATGCCTGTTATCAAAAGCTCAATCTAACGAAAGCTGGTTGTGGCACCGAAGACTCTCTCATCTCAATTTTAAAGATATCAACCGACTTGTCACTGGAGGTCATGTTAGGGGTCTTCCATTGCTCAAGTTTGATAGAGATCATTTGTGTGCTGCATGCGAAATGGGGAAGCAGAGTCGTCAAAGTCATCCATCTGTAATTAACACAAAAGTTGTTGAACCACTCGAATTACTTCATATTGATTTGTGTGGTCCTTCATCTATCGAAAGCATCGGTGGTAGCAAGTATATTCTTGTTATTGTTGATGACTTTTCACGATTTACATGGTTGTTCTTTCTAAAGCTCAAATCTGAAGCGACTCATAAGCTGAAAATGTTCATCAAGCAGATTGAAGTACAGCTCAAGAAGGTCGTTCGCAACATTAGGAGCGACAATGGTCTGGAATTCAAGAACAAGGAGTTTGAAGAGTTTCTAGCAGAAAAGGGAATAAGTCACAACTTCTCAGCTCCCTATACACCTCAACAGAACGGAATAGTCGAAAGACGAAACCGATCTTTGTGTGAAGCTGCCCGAACTATGCTAAGTTTCGCTTCCTTACCTTTTTATTTTTGGGCTGATGCTATTTCTGCTGCTTGTTTTAAACAGAACAGGTCTTATCTCAACAAGCGATTCACGCTCACATCTTATGAGATACTAAACAACAGAAAGCCCAATGTGAAATTTTTCCATGTGTTCGGCTCACGGTGTTTCATCTTTAACTCTAAAGAACACCACAACAAGTTCGATGTCAAAGCCGACGAGGGAATCTTTCTGGGCTACTCTCTCACATCCAAGGCATACAGGGTCCTAAACAAGCGTTCGAGAAAAATTGAAGAGACATATTATGTGACCTTTGACGATAGCTATGTCAAAAATCTACAGGCCAAAGAAGACACCGCTGGGGAAATCTTTCCTCAAACTGGCCAAGTCACAGTCTCGATCGCTAATCTATACAAAAAATTTCTGGAGCTCTTTGATGAACCAGAGAAAGCTTCTCTCTCAGAAGCGGGTGCAGCAGACAACAAGGTTGACCACATGAAGCAGATTGTCGAAGAAGCTGCAAAGAGAATGAATGAAGGAGGATCGACTACTAATGAACCTCCATTCCACAATGCTTCTGTCGAGGGGGAGCCAAGCTCACATGTCGAGGGGGAGCCAAGCTCACATGTCGAGGGGGAGCCAATCTCACATGTCGAGGGGGAGCCAAGTTCTACAACTGCAACCGAAGGTGCTTCTCCAACCGAAGGTGCTTCTCCAACCGAAGGTGCCTGTCCAACCGAAGGTGCTTCAACGCCTGAAAGTCTAGCACCACAAGAAACCTCTGAACCTCAAGTTTCTCAAAGCTCATCAATCGAGGGGTAGCATGATGATATGACGCTTGATTATGATAGCCAATCTGAGCCAGAAGAAATGATCAATGCTGAACTAGACCCTACCTTTGATCCAAACTATCCTCCTCTTACCAAATGGACCAGAGATCATCCTATCTCTCAAGTGGTTGGCGATGTCTCTGAGAAGATTCTGACCCGATCACAACTGAAGGCAAAACAGACATCCTTATTTTCAAAGGTTGAGTTTTGTATGTTTAACTCATTCGTATCAAAAGTTGAACCGAAGACAGTTAACACTGCCCTCGATCACTCTGATTGGGTTCAAGCAATGCAAGACGAACTAAACGAATTTGAAAGGAACAAAGTCTGGCGCCTCATTCCAACTCCTCCAGATGCTTCGGTTGTTGGTCTCAAATGGGTCTTTAGGAACAAAATGGATAAAGAAGGGAATGTTATAAGGAACAAGGCTCGTCTGGTTGTAAAGGGATACTGTCAGGAGGAAGGGATAGATTATGAAGAGACTTTCGCTCCTGTAGCTAGGCTGGAATCTGTAAGAATATTTCTTGCTTATGCTGCCCACAAAAACTTTGAAGTTTTCCAAATGGACGTCAAATGTGCATTTCTTAATGGAGAACTCGAAGAAACCGTGTATGTGGAGCAACCTCCTGGGTACGTGAACGAAAAGTATCCAAACCATTGCTATATTCTGGATAAAGCTGTGTATGGCCTTAAACAAGCTCCGAGAGCCTGGTATGAAACGCTGACTAAATTCTTAAAGATGTCTAAATTCAAACAAGGTTCGGTTGACCCAACCTTCTTTCGCAAAAAGGAAGGTAACCACCTTATGATAGTTCAAATTTATGTTGATGACATCATCTTTGGCTCTACGAATCCCAGCTTAACAGCTGAATTCAGAAAGTTGATGGAGACTAAATTTGAAATGAGCTCAATGGGTCCTATTAACTTTTTCCTTGGTTTAAATATTAGACAGGGACCCGAAGGCATCTTTATCAATCAGGAAGCTTACACGAAGACTCTCTTAGAAAAGTTTGGTATGATGGGAGACTCCAAAGTCAAAGTCCCAATGGCATTCGGCACCAAGCTAACTCCATCCCTAGACAAACCGGCTGTTGATATCACGCTCTATCGTCAAATGATAGGCTCTCTAACGTATCTTACTGCTAGCAGGCCTGACATCATGTTTTCTGTGTGTTATTGTGCTCGATTTCAGGCAAACCCACCGAACCTCACATGCTTGCAGTGAAGAACATTTTACGCTATCTCAAGCAAGCCACCTCCTTAGGTCTATGGTATCCATCCAACTCAGGCTTCTTCGTTCAAGCCTATTCTGATGCTGACCTTGGAGGATGTGGACTCGATCGAAAAAGCACTACTGGTGGCTATCAATTCCTTGACGGGAAGTTGGTCAGCTGGCAATCCAAGATACAAACGTGTGTGTCGTTGTCTACTGCCGAAGCAGAATACATAGCCGCTGCTTCTTGCACCTCACAAGTGATTTGGATCCAGAGTCAACTTCGAGACTATGGACTCAATATGAAGAAGATCCCACTATATTGTGACTCTGAAAGTGCAATTAGGATCTGTCATAACCCAGTGCAACACTCTAAAACCAAACACATAGCACTGAGGTATCACTTCATCAAAGATCACGTGGAAGATGGAAACGTCGAAGTTCACTTCGTTAGAACCACTGATCAACTGGCTGACGTCTTTACCAAAGCTCTTCCTGAAGCATCATTCAACAAAATATTGCAAGGGCTAGGTATGATGGAATCAGAGTCAGTACCTCACACTACCTCTCAACCTCAAACGTAAGAAGCGAAACCAACCGAACGTTCGGGTTCGGTTAGATCATCTGACTCGCTCATCACTTCAAAGGTAGTTTTCTTGGTTGTATATTTCTTGTACAAAATTGTTTTTCTTAGTGTTAAAATTTTTTTCCAATTGCAAGTCTAAAATCCCTGGTTTCTTAAAATTTTCCAAAACCGAAACCTACCGAAGGTTCGGGTTCGGTTTCTTAATAATTTTCCAAAACCGAAACCTACCGAAGGTTCGAGTTCGGTTTTTTCAAAATTTTGTTGAACCGAAACCAACCGAACGCTCGGGTTCGGTTTTTCAAAATTTTCTGCAACCGAAACCAACCGAACACTCGGGTTCGGTTTTTCAAAATTTTCTGCAACCGAAACCAACCGAACGCTCGGGTTCGGTTTTTCAAACTTTTTCACAACCGAAACCAACCGAACGTTCGGGTTCGGTTTTTCATATTTTTTCCAAAGTTTTTTTTGTCTTATTTTTTTTCGCTTGCTAATATTTTTGATTTTATTAAATTCTTTTTTCTTTTCTTTTATTTAATTATTATTTCTTTAATCAATCTCAAAAAGTGTTTGATCGTAATTCAACGGGAATCCACATTAATGACATCAGTTTCGTGTCATTATTCAACGGGAATTCAACTCTTTAAGGTCTCTCTTGACCTTGAAGGAAGAGATTCGTGCCCGGGATCATCAGTTTCGTGTCATTATTGACATCACAGTTAATCCTAAAAAGAGTTGCTTTATTTCTTTTCTTTTTACACTCTTTGCACGAAAATCATTGATTTTTCAAAATTCCGTTACTAATTAATTTCAGGCTGATTTATTGAATTGGTGGTTAATAATTAAGACGTGGTCAACAATCCTCCACGTGGGCAGTTTATTCAAAAAGATGCGGTTTAAAAGGATAAGACAAAAGGTTGTTGACTCGGCGGGAGTTAAACGGATTGAAATTCAAACGACGGTAAAACGGGGGCGCGTGTGAATTTGAAACGCCCTTACTTTTACTGACATTATGGACGCGTGTGCGAAATCCAAGCGACATCCTTCTGGCATTTAAAGGCGCGTGAGGAATTGAACCGTTTTTCTTCTGAAACGGCGCTTGTTGGGTGGCGTGATCCTAGGAAACTGACACTCTCTCTCCTACGTGATCATCACATAGAAGATTTGAAACGATTTTTCTCTCTCCAATCCCTCACTATAAAAGGCAGTCTACAATCTCATTTACCTCTTTACTGCTTCCGGATTTTCTAGAGAGCAAAAACTCCCAAAAGCTTCACTGTTCATCTTCTTCTTCTACTACCTTCAACAATGGCAGAATCATCTTCCGTCCATGCTACCTCCCAAATCCTTCCAATCCGTCCACAACAATGCCTGGTGATCGACCTCAATCCTCTGGCGTACGACTCCTACATGTCGCCGATCATCGAATGCTTCAAGTATTCTCAAATTGCTCCGGCTCTCTCTAGGATCGAGTCTGTGCCCATGACGTTTCGATCGCAGGTTTATGCGACTGCCTATTACGACAAAGCAGTCGAGCGGGTGTTCTTCGAGATTGCTGAACATAAGACCTCTGTTTCTCGACAACGTTTCTGCACAATGCTAGGGTTGGCTGTTGACCCATCGAGAATAAATCCGGAGACGATTCCGGTTGGGCATCTGTATAACATGTTTTACAATATGGGGTACACGGAGGTCCTCACCTCCATCGCAAAGTTCAAAAAGTCCTGCCTGCCGCCACAGTGGAATGGCTTGTTTACAGTCCCCTTCAAGGGCTTGTCGGAACGGAGCTTAGGATCCGACGGTGCCAGTCGACTTTTCCTGTCGATCATGTACGCAGTCTACAACGGGATTAACTTGGACTTTGGGTTGGTCCTATGGCAACAGCTCATCCAGAGCCTCTCTTCATCATCACGACACTCTGAGGTGTCGCTTGCCCGGTTCTGGATTTTGATCACAAAGTGGGCAATGGATAAGTTCGACATTCCCACTGCTGTAGGTGCATCGATATCTTCAATCGGTACGTTTCATACCAAGAAGATCATCGTCTCGGATGCATCTAAATTTTCGTTCATTGGTTCCATTCCGGAATCAATGTATGGCGACGTGCCCTCTGACAGCAGGCTGATACGGACGATCAAGGAATTCAGGCCAACTGGTCCTAGGGAACTTACACCGGATATGCTCAGATCCATCCACGATGCTGACAAACCGGTGAACAGGGGCAAAAAGGCGGACAAAGGGAAGCAAGCAACCAAAGCTCCTAAGGGTCCTTCTCCCAAGAAGAGGAAACAGCCTAAAGCTGCACAATCCCCACAACCGAAGAGGAGGAAAACTCAACCGAAGCGAAAGCTTGTTATTCCCTCTTCTTCGAGTGAATCAGAGAACGAGAGCTCGGGTTCGGACGGCTCTCAAGGAGGCGAAACCCCTCAACGAGGCAACACACCACCTCGGTCACCTACCCCAGAGATGGAACTTCATAATTCACCAGTTCCTTCACCTCCTCCAACCATTCCTACTTCCATTCCGACCATAAACCCCACTACCACTATTCCCCCAACCTCTTTCCCTATACCACCACCCATTTTCACTTCTACAACAACAACCACTGCAAAGGTTACAACCGAAACCCCACCCGTAACCGAACCACCACAAACCGAAACCCATACAACCGAACATACCCACACTCAACCACCACCCGAAACTACCCCACCCCATACTCAACCTGAATCCACAAAACCCATAACACCCCCAGCTTCACCACCCCCTCCATCTCCAGAAAATGCCTCCGATGGCGAAAACCCTTTCCTTGGCGATGATAACATGACCTTTGATTCGGTCTACTTCAGTCCGTTTCAGGTTCAGAGTGATGAAGAGGATGATGCTCCAGTGACAAAGAAGCATCTTAAGGAGCTCAACGAGAAGGTTGACTTACTTCTCGCCTCCTCTTCCAACCAACAGTCCTCCTTATCTGAAGCTGCTCTTCAGAAGCTTGTTGATGCCTTCTCCAGGGCTCAGCATGATTCGGTAGCCTCAGCAACTGCCGCCATCGATGCCTCTACCAAAGCCTGTGAGGCTGCGACCGAAAAAAGTCGATAAACTATTCTCCGACGCTTCCATCCTGTTGCAATCCTTACAGGAAAGCGCCGACGCCACAAAGACAACTTTGGAACCGATTGTTCAGCAATTGGCAAAGTTTGTTTCTACGGAGTTGACCTCGTTCGCTACACTTCGCCAATCCCTAAGCGATGACAACTCGGCCCTTCGTGCCTCCATCGATGCGCGCCTCGCTAAGCTTCAGGAGGATCTCGCAGCCGAAAATTAATTGATGGACTTTCTGGCGAGCAAAACCACCGCCCTCAAGGTCAAGAGCACGCAGCTTTCAAACTCACAACAACAACTTGAAGCTCTTCGATCCGAAAGGGAGGTCATCAAGACATGTGTTTCGGATGTACACGCTGCTTTATCCAACATCCTAGAAGCACGTGATCCGATTCTAAACCATTCAGTGAGGTGAACCCTTGCTGAAAAGCTCTCTCCGGCCATGGACCTTCTCAGCAAAATAGAAGGCTTACCTAGTTTCGTGTCCATTCCGAAACAAGGGGGAGATGAGAAGAAGACCGGATCGAAACCACCTCCTTCCTCCAAAGCTACTCACACAACCGAACCACCTCCGACTGGTCAAGCTTTGGGTTCGGGTGTGAAAGACAAAGGGAAAAATATAGTTGAGGAAGAAGATGAAGATGAAGACAAGGAGACGATTGCTGACATGTTGAAACGAAAGAACAGTCGCAATGTGGATGACGACGTGAATCGTGTGGCGCGAGAGGCTGAAGAAGCCGAACGCAAGCAGAAGGAAGCCCACGATCTCCTCGAGAGCAGGAAGACTCTCTTCCCTGCGTGGACTCGGGAGAGAATGATCAAAGAGGCCATAGACACTCCAAGCATATTATGGCTCGAGCCGGTGATTTCGTTCGACTACGACAATTCTGTCGATTCGCAGTTCGACATGCCGTTGACTCGAAAGGCATTCATCTTCCATGCCTTCTCAAATATCTTTGAAGTCCCTCATCCCAACGCTGAGCTTGACAGGGAGCTCATCAACTTCTATCTGGCGGCTGCTCGTCCTCAATACCTTACTTGGAGCGCCCAGAAGATAGTAAGCGTTCGGGTACTGAAGCCTTACACCGAAGGTCGTTTCATAAACGTTCGGTTCAAGGTAATTCGGGGATTTGCAAGAACTGCACATCACATCTCCCTGGCGGATCTACCGAACTTAAATCCTCATGATTGGATTGTTCTGCACAACATCCTCTTGATGAATGAAGCTGAATATGGTCCGATTATAGACCATATCAAGAGGATGATTGTATGCTATATCATGGAGGTTGCCCTGATGGATCAGGAGGTTGCTACTGTCTTCAAGAAGAAACCGAAGATAGCTCCTGTGGGATCGGCCAGTGATCTCAATCAGATGAAGATGGGCAAGATCGACCCGAGACGCAATTCGGTCGTGTTCACTAGAGCAGAAGGACAGAAATGTCTCTTTGCTTTAGCTGACAAACATCTCTACACCACTGCTTGTCTAGAGCATGTATTATCGATCATTCGAAGGTGTAAAGAGAATACAGCGGATGATGTCAAGTACTTCAATGACATGATCCAGTGGTACATCAGGTTTAGGCAGACGATTCTGGCGCTAATCTCTCGTCTGTTTAACACTGTGAAGAAGAAGGTACCTGGCTCCGCTGCTGGCCCAAGTAACAAATGAAGGTCTCGCTCCAATTGACGCAAAGGGGGAGATTGTTGGGTTGAAGAATTGCTCAAGTGTTGCGTCGTTGGGCTCGATAGTTTAATTATTTTACTTGTATTCCGGTTTGGGCCTGTCCAACCGAGAGCCCATTATGTTTAATATATAAGTATATGCTTGCATGCATATTAGGTTAACGATTTTAGCGATTCATCTAGAGCATAACAATAGTATTTCCAGATTTCTTTAATCGTTCTTGTAACCTACCAATCCTCTACAGTTGATGTTCTTTATCGAGCTCTTCTGAGGATTTTGTTTAATCATTCGACTCGTTTGATTCACACTTGTCTCGTTCATATTTTCGTGTTCTTACAGTTTTGTATTTACTTACCTGTTTGAGATCTAATCGATCTTCATAGATTTAAAGGCTTTAAATCTCATCAGATGGATAAGGGCGAGGGTACGCGGGGCGTACAGACTTCGGACATTGGGCGTATGCGAGGGCGACGTGTCATCATCCGAAGCGACTCCGTGTTCAGCAAGCGACGGTCAGGATTAAGCCACGTCATCGGATTTGCAACAGACTTCGCAATTTCATGCTTCAACTTTAAAAATTTGTAACTTTCGCATACGAGCTCCGTTTTCGACGTTCTTTATATCCACGCGAAGGTGGGAACGTACTCTACAACTTTCGTTTAGACTCCGTTGGCTAATTTTGAATCGATTTTAAATTTTATATTATTAACAAGCCGGGACAGGATTGGTCCGTTAAATCCTCATAACTTCTTTATCCGGCGTCCGTTTTCGCCCATCTTTTTCTCGTTACGCTACTTTTAACGAGATCTTCGATTCTCGTTTAGGTCGTGTCCTCTAAAAATCACTCGATCTAATATTCGAATTTCGGTCTGTACACTACTATTCCGAAACTTCGAAAAATCATACCTTCTTCATACGAAGTCAGATATGGGCCTTCTTTTTATCGATGTTCTTAGTTTAACATATTCTACGAATTTCGTTTAGATCGCTAAGGCTGAATCTCGCTCTATCATAAATTCACTATTTACGCATCTCGGTAATGCCGGTTCCGTCGCGAAACTTCGACGGGTCATAACTTCTTCGTTATAACTCGGATTTCGGTGTGCTTTATATCCCCGGAATCCTTGTTTCGACCTCTACAACTTTATATAATGATATCGGGTTTATCTCACACTTTAATTTTGATGCTCATTTTTATTCTTTATTAATTATACATTTATAATTAAATAGTAAGCGCATAAACACACATAATTCACATAATACTCAAATATTTCATCTTTATTACTTCAAAAGGAGTTACAACAGTTGACCTAGACTATTACATTGACAAAAATGCTTAGCCCTGAAACCCGGGCATTACAATTCTCTACCCTTAGGATGATTCCGTCCCGGAATCACGCATCAGCAAACAAATGTGGATAGCGACTCATCATGTCATCCTCTGTTTCCCAAGTGAGATTCGGCCCATTCGAATGTTTCCATCGGACTAGCACTAAGTCGACCATCTTGCGTCGTAACTTCTTAGTCTTACGGTCAACAATTGCCTCAGGCTCTTCGATCAGCCTTTTATTCTCATCCATCCTTAACTCTGAGATTGGAATTATGTTGGGAACATCTCCCGTGGATTTCCTCAAATAACACACATGGAAGGTGTTATGAATACCATTGAGTTCTTCGGGCAATTCCAGCTTGTAAGCTTGGTTCCTAATCTTCTGAAGAACTTTGAACGGTCCAATAAACCTTGGACTCAACTTTCCTTGTTTCCCAAATCGTATAAGTCCCTTCCACGGTGAGACCTTTAGAAAAACCGAATCCCCAACTTCGAAGGTTATTGGTCGTCTTTTCTTGTCAGCATAGCTCTTCTGACGATCCTGGGCTGCTAACATTCTTTCACTAATCACCTTCAACTTTTCAGCAGTCTCATGGACTATCTCGGGGCCCATAAACTGCTTCTCTCCGGCTTTAAGCCAACAAGACAGCGTACGACACTTCTGTCTATACAGGGCTTGGTAAGGTGCCATCTTGATGGTCGAGTGAAAACTATTGTTGTAGGTGAATTCTACCAGAGGTAACTGCTCGTCCTAATTCCCTTGGAATTTGAGGGTACATGCTCTCAGCATATCTTCCAATGTCTGAATCATATCTTCCATACAGGGCTTGGTAAGGTGCCATCTTGATGCTCGAGTGAAAACTATTGTTGTAGGAGAATTCTACCAGAGGTAACTGCTCGTCCTAATTCCCATGGAATTTGAGGGTACATGCTCTCAGCATATCTTCCAATGTCTGAATCCTTCTTTCTCTCTGACCATTAGTTTGCGGATGGTAAGGCGTACTCAAACATAATTTCGTACCCAACTCCTCTTGTAGACTCCTCCAAAACCTCGACATGAAACCACTATCACGATCTGATACAATCGTAAGAGGGACACCGTGAAGTCTTACAATTTCCTTTACGTAAGCATTTGCGAGTTTATCCAGAGACCACTTCTCGTTGGCTGCTATGAAGTGTGCACTCTTGGTGAAACGATCCACGTCTACCCAAATCATGTCGTGTCCGCTCTTCGTCCTGGGCAGTTTAGTCACAAAATCCATGGTGATGTCTTCCCATTTACCCATGAGTACAGGTAAAGGTTCTAAACTCCCATACGGTTTCTGATGTTGCGCCTTAACTCTCGCACATGTCACGCACTCGGCCACATACTTCGCAACATCGAGCTTCATCGTCGGCCACCAGTAGTAAGGTTTTAGGTCCCTATACATTTTAGTGCTACCGGGATGAATTGAGTACATGGTCTTATGTGCTTCTTCCATCAGAAGGTCTCTAATTCCTCCCATCTAAGGTACCCAAATTCGATCTTGGAATAGCTTCAGTTCTCGACTGTTTGTACCGAACACTAACGTTCTTCCCAAAGGTTCTTCCTTTCAGTCATTCTTCTCTAAAGCTTCTTCTTGAGCTTTCCTGATACTTTCCACAATCGTCGAGACTACTTCAATTCTTAACTCTCTTGGCCTTTTCCTTTCAAGATTGACTTTCCGATTGAGAGCATCAGCAATAACATTTGCTTTACCTGGGTGGTAAAGTATCTCACAGTCGTAGTCCTTGAGTAGCTCTAGCCAGCGTCGTTGCCTCTTGTTCAACTCTTTTTGATTAAAGAGATACTGGAGACTCTTATAATCAGTGAAGAGCTTGCACTTCGTGCCGTAGAGGTAATGCCTCCATATCTTTAGAGCAAAAACTACCGCTGCCAACTCCAGATTATGAGTGGGGTAGTTCTTTTCGTTCACTTTCAATTGTCGAGATGTGTATGCTATCACCTTTTCTCTTTGGGTCAGAACACAACCCAACCCGACTCCAGATGCATCACTGTAAACCGCGAAATCTTCAACTCCATCGGGCAGAGAAAGTATCGGTGCTTCACATAACTTCTTCTTTAGCTTCTCGAATGCTTCATCGTGCTTCTCACTCCACGTATACGTAGCTCCTTTAGCGGTCCGAGCTATTAACGGAGCAGCTATCGAAGAAAAGCCTTGGATAAATCGTCGATAATATCTGGCTAATTCTAGAAAGCTTCGAATCTCTGTGGGACTCTTTGGACGTTACCACTTCATCACAGCCTCAATCTTTGCGGGGTCAACCATTATTCCCTCCTGGTTAACAACATGACCCAAGAATTGAACTTCTCGGATCCAAAAATCACACTTGGAGAAGTTTGCAAAAAGCTTCTCCTTCTTCAACAATTCTAATACTTCCCGTAGATGCTCGCCATGCTCCTCTTGGCTTTTCGAGTAGATGAGAATATCGTCGATGAACACTATCACGGATTTATCGAGGAATGGTTTACAAACCCTATTCATCAAATCCATGAATGCTGCAGGAGCATTGGTTAGTCCAAATGACATAACCAAGAACTCATAGTGTCCACATCTTGTTCTGAATGCAGTCTTCTCAATATCCTGTTCTCTCACCTTCAGCTGATGATATCCTAACCTAAGATCGATCTTTGAGAAGTAGCTCGAACCTTGCAGCTGATCGAATAGGTCATCAATCCTTGGCAATGGGTACTTGATCTTCATTATTGCCTTATTCAGCTCTCGGTAGTCTATACATATTCTCATACTTTCGTCCTTTTTCTTCACGAATAACACCGGAGCTCCCCAGGGTGATGAACTAGGTCGAATGAAACCGTTGTCCAACAGCTCCTGAAGTTGCGTCATGAGCTCCTTCATCTCCGTCGGTGCTAATCGGTAAGGTGCTTTTGCTATCAGTGTTGTTCCTGGTAACAAGTCGATACGAAACTTCCCTTGCCTATCAGGTGGTAATCCGGGAAGATCTTCGGGAAAGACTTCCGGATAATCACACACAACTGGTATATTTTGCACCTCTTTCTTCTCCTTCTTAGCATCGATTACGAATGCCAAGTACGAAGCACATCCTTTGGACAAACATTTCCTGGCTTTCATCAGGGAGATGATTCCAGAATTCACTCTACGTTTGTCCCCGTACACCATAAATGATTCCCTTCCGGGTGGGTTCACCCTTACTATCTTCTTTCAGCATTGAATCTCAGCATCGTTGGCGCTAAGCCAATCCATACCCAAAACGATGTCGAAACCGTTTAACTCTATAGGTAATAGCTCTTCGTGGAATTCGTTTCCATTTAGGTCAATGACGATGTTCCTAATATGATTACTAACAGGTACGAATTTGCCACTGGCAACTTCTACAATCAGGGCATCGTCAGGAAAACTTATACTTAACATTAATACTTGTATACGACAAGGTATAATGTTTCTAACAATTTGCTACCATGAGCCTGTAACCGTTGCTATGACATAATACCTCTGATAGAACAATACATTCATGATTTACCATGAGAACAAATACACTCATGATTTAACATGAAAAACAACATCGTACGCTTCATCGACGCCGGAATAATAACAAATAAAGGATAGTTCATCACTTGCTTTTGGTCGACTGTATCTAATAGTGACAAGTGGGGTAGTCAGCCCGTATACTAATTATACACGACTTCCTCGTTCACACGAGATTAACGATTATAGTTCGGAGGATTTCCGCTAGGATCCCTAATCATAGTTGATGAATACAATTACTCATGTAGACTTTGACGGCTTCCTATAGCTCTAACAACAAAAGCATTTTCATGTCTAAAACCTTAACTTACTAGACTATGCTTTTAAGCATTACTCCTAACTTCATAATATTTAGGCAGTGTAACAGTTATATCTTGAAGTAAAAACCAGGTTTTATCTTGACCTAAAACCAATAATAACAACATATAACGTTTCTAGTTTTATCTTGACATAAAACTATCAATAACAATACCAAGTTTTATCTTGACATAAAACTAACAATAACAACATATAACATATCTGGTTTTATCTTGACATAAAACTAACAATAACAACATATAACATTTCCAGTTTTATCTTGACATAAAACTAACAATAAAAACATATAAAATATCCAGTTTTATCTTGACATAAAACTATTAATAGCAACATACTATATAACTTAACATTTAGAACTTTCGAATATTACTTCGGTATTATATCGCACACAACATAAATGTAGAATCCTAAGTATAACTCAAGATCTACATTAGTAAATTAACATACTGATAAGTTAATAATAGTTGTATGTATTTAAAATGTTATATTTAGAATAATCATATCTCGATTATCATAACTATATATTATCATATAGACATAATAATAACATATATACAATAACTAGCATGTGTTTTCCCCCAAAATATTAGAAAGTGAGGCCGTGAAACTCACCCTAGTAGCGTGATTTTATGTTATCTAAGCAAAACGGTCAACATGCGAGAGCATCGGGGCTCGGGATGCAAGATGGCTTCAGCAAGGGAAATAGGAGATAAGGAAATGGTGTAAGGAATAGCTGAAATCGGACCTGCTATTTATAGTAAGAATTTAGGACTCTTACGTTGTGAGTGTCATAAGGCTCACATCGTTAGTCTCATAAGGCTCATGTCGTGAGTCTTGCATGATCACCCCGTAGACTTGCCATTTGCGTCCCTAGCTTCGGATGGTGGCCATGTGACGCCTTACGTCGTGAAATATACCTTGTTCACATCGTGAGTTTGGATCCTATCCCCTCGCAGCCTCGTCACACCTTCTAGATTCCAAAATTTGCCAAAATGACTCCTCACGTCATGAGTGTCATAAAACTCACGTCGTGAATTCAGTTAGCTTAGGGTTTCTGAAAGCTGAATCTTCGGAAGGCCATAACTTTTGCATACGAATTCCGTTTTTGACATTCCTTATATGCACGCACAGGTATTTACGAGTACTACAACTCTCTTTTATACTTAAATATCTAGTTCGAAGTCTATTTTAAATTCCTTTTATTATAGAGATTTATAGTGTTTGGTTTATCATAACTTCTTCATGCGAAGTCAGATTCAGATGTTCTCTATATTTTTGGAATCGTATGGACGTATACTTTGAGTTGTATCATAAAGAAAGTTCATATTTGTATTAGAGTTTATCATGAAATACGTAGTACGCTTCTCACATTAGTTTACAAAATCACATTACATGATTGGCATAATCACATGTGATTGTTATTGACCTATTTTGGCTAGTATTACAATATTTGAATCGAATAGCTGAATGGATGAACATAATATTGAATTCGAGGACAAAGAGCTTGAGACTACATTCATATCTACCAAAGATGTTTTGGGAAGATTCAGTTACCACTTGGAGTGAGCATTTGTACGGACCACACTGCACAAAGGGGTCGACCGTAGACGGGACCTATGGAGGCTTATCGGTCTAGGGCTAGCTTTGTACCGGTTGGTACAAATTTAGGTACATATTGAACCAGTACAGCTTTTGGTTTCAATGTCTATTTTAGATTTAAAATTTAATTCTTTTTATTGTTCTTGTTAGACAAAAAAAGTTATGATTGCTTATATAAAAAGTATATAAATTTGATGAAAAGGTGAAAACATTTAGCTTTGATATCCCGACTTCGGAGGACTGTAAGTCATTAAATATAAAGTCAAAAACGACAAGATTATTATCTAAAATCATATACAAATTCTAAACTACTTGTAGAAAAATGTCGCATGCTAAAACGACTTGAAACGAATGAGATATGAATGTTTTATAATTCTTACATAATAAAAAATACAAAAAATATTTGAAAAACTGAAAAATTCCAGTTTTGATATCCTGACTTCATGGGACTGTAAGTAATCAAATATAAAACCAAAAACGAAAAATTTATTGTCTAAAATCATGTAAAAACTCTAAACTACATGCTAGAAATATCTACATGCCATTCCGAATTAAAAAAAATGGGATTTTCATTTTTTTTTTTTAATTTTCATAGAATACAATATACACATACAAAAAAAAGTTGAATGAGATTTGATCTTTTAAAATTTCAGTCAAAACCGGTTTTTTACATGGACCTAGATGAACAAATTTTGTTTTGTATCCAAACCTTTTTCTCATGATACAACGAATTGCGAACCAACCGTAATCTAATAAATCGTACATGTCCATGCCAAGTTCCCAAGTTCCCGGTCTAGTCCGGTCCGTAGGTACAAATGCTCACCCTAGTTAACATATTAGCTTACTTAGTCAACCATGGACCCTTAATCACATAGGGTTCATGATTCTAAAGGACGAATGAGAAGACCAATATGTATCTTTGACATACTTGAAAGTTTAAAGTGTATCTATAATATAATATCAGGATCAAGGTTACTAATAAAGACTAGACAAAGGAAAAGGCGACAAAGTGTACCTTCATTGGGTATTAGTTGGATGTTATAAGATATGATTTTTGGGATGATTAGATAGAATTGTCATGAGAAGCAGGGATATCATGTTCAAAGAGAATGTCCTCTATAAAGGTACGCTTGGAGAAAAAATCTTGAAGAAAAGTAGAAACCACACGAGAAATATTAATTTCTATTCTATTCGATTACAATGAATGACACTACATGACCTTTCTGTACTCTAGAGTTATGTGAAAGTTTTAGGAAGAAATAGGAGCTACGATGAGTATGAGGAATTTGGAGATAGTGAGAGCATAGAGGATAACTGATTTTAGAAAGTGAAGCGATGAGTGAGGTAAAACTGAAACCCCAACTAGCATAAGATCTACTATAGAAAGAGGAACTCCAGATCATGAGTGGGGTAGTTCTTTTCTTTCTCTTTCAATTGTCGAGATGTGTATGCTATCACCTTTTTCTCTTTGGGTCAGACCACAACCCAACCCGACTCCAGATGCATCACTTTAAACTGCAAAATCTTCAACTCCATCGGGCAGAGAAAGTATCGGTGTTTCACATAACTTCTTCTTTAGCTTCTCGAATGCTTCATAATGCTTCTCACTCCACGTATATGTAGCTCCTTTAGGGGTCAAAGCTATTAACGGAGCAGCTATCGAAGAAAAGCCTTGGATAAATCGTCGATAATATCCGGCTAATCCTAGAAAGCTTCGAATCTCCGTGGGACTCTTTGGACGTTACAACTTCATCACAGCCTCAATCTTTGTGGGGTCAACCATTATTCCCTCCTGGTTAACAACATGACCCAAGAATTGAACTTCTCGGATCCAAAAATCACACTTGGAGAACTTTGCAAAAAGCTTCTCCTTCTTCAACACTTCTAATACTTCCCGTAGATGCTTGCCATGCTCCTCTTGGCTTTTCGAGTAGATGAGAATATCGTCGATGAACACTATCACGGATTTATCAAGGAATGGTTTCGAAACCCTATTCATCAAATCCATGAATGTTGCAAGAGCATTGGTTAGTCCAAATGACATAACCAAGAACTCATAGTGTCCATATCTTGTTCTGAATGCAGCCTTCTCAATATCCTGTTCTCTCACCTTCAGCTGATGATATCCTGACCTAAGATCGATCTTTGAGAAGTAGCTCGAACCTTGCAGCTGATCGAATAGGTCATCAATCCTTGGCAATGGGTACTTGCTCTTCATTGTTGCCTTATTCAACTCTCGGTAGTCTATACACATTCTCATACTTTCGTCCTTTTTCTTCACGAATAACATCGGAGCTCCCCAGGGTGATGAACTAGATCGAATGAAACCGTTGTCCAATAGCTCCTGAAGTTGCGTCATGAGCTCCTTCATCTCCGTCGGTGCTAATCGGTAAGGTGCTTTTGCTATCAGTGTTGTTCCTGGTAACAAGTCGATACGAAACTCCACTTGCCTATCAGGTGGTAATCCGGGAAGATCTTCGGGAAAGACTTCCGGATAATCACACACAACTGGTATATTTTGCACCTCTTTCTTCTCATTCTTAGCATCGATTACGAATGCCAAGTACGAAGCACATCCTTTGGACAAACATTTCCTGGCTTTCATCAGGGAGATGATTCCGGAATTCACTCTACGTTTGTCCCCGTACACCATAAATGATTCCCTTCCGGGTGGGTTCACCCGTACTATCTTCTTTCGGTATTGAATCTCAGCATCATTGGCGCTAAGCCAATCCATACCCAAAACGATGTCGAAACCGTTTAACTCTATAGGTAATAGCTCTTCGTGGAATTCGTTTCCATTTAGGTCAATGACGATGTTCCTAATATGATTACTAATAGGTACGAATTTGCCACTGGCAACTTCTACAATCAGGGCATTGTCAGGAAAACTTATACTTAACATTAATACTTGTATACGACAAGGTATAATGTTTCTATCAATTTGCTACCATGAGCCTGTAACCGTTGCTATGACATAATACCTCTGATAGAACAATACATTCATGATTTACCATGAGAACAAATACACTCATGATTTAACATGAAAAACAACACCGTACGCTTCATCGACGCCGGAATAATAACAAATAAAAGGATAGTTCATCACTTGCTTTTGGTCGACTGTATCTAATAGTGACAAGTGGGGTAGTCAGCTCGTATACTAATTATACACGACTTCCTCGTTCACACGAGATTAACGGTTATAGTTCAGAGGATTTCCGCTAAGACCCCCAATCATAGTTGATGAATACAATTACTCATGTAGACTTTGACGGCTTCCTATAGCTCTAACAACAAAAGCATTTTCATGTCTAAAACCTTAACTTACTAGACTATGCTTTTAAACATTACTCCTAACTTCATAATATTTAGGCAGTATAACAGCTATATCTTGAAGTAAAAACCAGGTTTTATCTTGACCTAAAACCAATAATAACAACATATAACGTTTCTAGTTTTATCTTGACATAAAACTATCAATAACAATACCAAGTTTCATCTTGACATAAAACTAACAATAACAACATATAACATATCCAGTTTTATCTTCACATAAAACTAACAATAACAACATATAACATTTCCAGTTTTATCTTGACATAAAACTAACAATAACAACATATAAAATATCCAGTTTTATCTTGACATAAAACTGTTAATAGCAACATACTATATAACTTAACATTTAGAACTTTCGAATATTACTTCGGTATTATATCGCACACAACATATATGTAGAATCATAAGTATAACTCAAGATCTACATTAGTAAATTAACATACTGATAAGTTAATAATAGTTGTATGTATTTAAAATGTTATATTTAGAATAATCATATCTCGATTATCATAACTATATATTATCGTATAGACATAATAATAGCATATATACAATAACTAGCATGCGTTTTCCCCCAAAATATTAGAAAGTGGGGCCGTGAAACTCACCCTAGTAGCGTGATTTTATGTTATCTAAGCAAAACGGTCAACATGCAAGATCATCGAGGCTCGGGATGCAAGATGGCTTCAGCAAGGGAAATAGGAGATAAGGAAATGGTGTACGGAATAGCTGAAGTCGGACCTGCTATTTATAGTAAGAACTTAGGACTCTTACGTCGTGAGTGTCATAAGGCTCACATCGTGAGTGTCATAAGGCTCATGTCGTGAGTCTTGCATGATCACCCCGTAGACTTGCCATTTGCGTCCCTAGCTTCGGATGGTGGCCATGTGACGCCTTACGTCGTGAAAAACACCTTGTTCACATCGTGAGTTTGGATCCTATCTCCTCGCAGCCTCGTCACACCTTCTAGATTCCGAAATTTGCCAAAATGACTCCTCACGTCGTGAGTGTCATAAAGCTCACGTCGTGAATTCAGTTAGCTTAGGGTTTCTGAAAGCTGAATCTTCGGAAGGCCATAACTTTTGCATACGAATTCCGTTTTTGACATTCTTTATATGCACGCGTAGGTATTTACGAGTACTACAACTCTCTTTTATACTTAAATAGCTACTTCGAAGTCTATTTTAAATTCCTTTTATTATAGAGATTTATAGTGTTTGGTTTATCATAACTTCTTCATGCGAAGTCAGATTCAGATGTTCTCTATATTTTTGGAATCGTATGGACGTATACTTTGAGTTGTATCATAAAGAAAGTTCATATTTATATTAGAGTTTATCATGAAATACATAGTACGCTTCTCACATTAGTTTACAAAATCACATTACATGATTGGCATAATCACATGTGATTGTTATTGACCTATTTTGGCTAGTATTACAATATTTGAATCGAATAGCTGAATGGATGAACATAATATTGAATTCAAGGACAAAGAGCTTGAGACTACATTCATATCTACCAAAGATGTTTTGGGAAGATTCAGTTACCACTTGGAGTGAGCATTTGTACGGACCACACTGCACAAAGGGTCGACTGTAGACGGGACCTATGGAGGCTTATCGGTCTAGGGCTAGATTTGTACCGGTTGGTACAAATTTAGGTACATATTGTACCAGTACAGCTTTTGGTTTCAATGTCTATTTTAGATTTAAAATTTAATTCTTTTTATTGTTCTTGTTAGACAAAAAAAGTTATGATTGCTTATATAAAAAGTATATAAATTTGATGAAAAGGTGAAAACATTTAGCTTTGATATCCCGACTTCGGAGGACCGTAAGTCATTAAATATAAAGTCAAAAACGACAAGATTATTATCTAAAATCATATACAAATTCTAAACTACGTGTAGAAAAATGTCGCATGCTAAAACGACTTGAAACGAATGAGATATGAATGTTTTATAATTCTTACACAATAAAAAATACAAAAAATATTTGAAAAACTGAAAAATTCCAGTTTTGATATCCTAACTTCAAGGGACTGTAAGTAATTAAATATAAAACCAAAAACGAAAAATTTATTGTCTAAAATCATGTAAAAACTCTAAACTACATGCTAGAAATATCTACATACCATTCCGAATTAAAAAAAAATGGGATTTTCATTTTTTTTTAATTTTCATAGAATACAATATACACATACAAAAAAAAGTTGAATGAGATTTGATCTTTTAAAATTTCAGTCAAAACCGGTTTTTTACACGGACCTAGATGAACAAATTTTGTTTTGTATCAAAACCTTTTTCTCATGATACAACGAATTGCGAACCAACCCTAATCTAATAAATCATACATGTCCATGCCGAGTTCCCAAGTTCCCGGTCTAGTCCGGTCTGTAGGTACAAATGCTCACCCTAGTTAACATATTAGCTTACTTAGTCAACCATGGACCCTTAATCACATAGGGTTCATGATTCTAAAGGACGAATGAGAAGACCAATATGTGTCTTTGACATACTTGAAAGTTTAAAGTGTATCTATTATATAATATCAGGATCAAGGTTACTAATAAAGACTAGACAAAGGAAAAAGCGACAAAGTGTACCTTCATTGGGTATTAGTTGGATGTTATAAGATATGATTTTTGGGATGATTAGATAGAATTGTCATGAGAAGCGGGGATATCATCTTCAAAGAGAATGTCCTCTATAAAGGTACGCTTGGAGAAAAAATCTTGAAGGAAAGTAGAAACCACACGAGAAATATTAATTTCTATTCAATTCGATTACAAAGAATGACACTACATGACCTTTCTGTACTCTAGAGTTATGTGAAAGTTTTAGGAAGAAATAAGAGCTACGATGAGTATGAGGAATTTGGAGATAGTGGGAGCATAGAGGATAACTGATTTTAGAAAGTGAAGCGATGAGTGAGGTAAAACTGAAACCCCAACTAGCATAAGATCTACTATAGAAAGAGGAACTCCAGTTAGATATTCTTCAACAATAGTTTACTTGTCGAATGTGGAGGCAAATTATTATCTAAGGGCCTTGTGCATGAAAGATTCCACATAGTGGAAGAGTAATGGTGGAAGAGTAAAGCTCACTTGAAAATAACCAAAATTGGTCCTTCGTTAATCTACCAAAAGAGAATGAATGACTACAAAAGATGTGGGTATTCAAGGTCAAAGACGTAGATGGACATTATCAAGAAGGACAAGGACAAATTAGTGGTCTTTGGTAATGTGCTTCAAAAGGTCTATATTTAGAGCAATTATGATGTAAAGATTGATTTCTTGCATTGAGACCTTGATGAAGTTATATACATGGCACAACAAAAAGGTTTTCAGATAGCTAGTAAAGAAAACATGATGGGCAAGTTAAAGAAAAATCTATATGGATTGAAGCAAGCTCAATGGTAATGGTACTTTAATTTTTATAGTATTATCTACATGAATTACTATGTGAGTTGTTAGATGGTTCTTTGTTGCTTCCTAAAGAAGTTTAGCTCCTCATATATCATCCTTAGATTGAGTGTTGATGACATGCTATTAGCTAGATCAAGCATAGATGAGATCGACAAATTGAAGTAGTAGTATTTCAAATAGTTCAAGATAAAGGACTTAGGAGCTACCAAAGAGATTTTATACATGAGAATAGTCAGTGGCGGTTGCTGGTATTCTAAAGCGTTACCAACAAAAGTGTATCAGGAAAGTCATGGAGAAATTATGCATGACAAATGTTAAGTCCAAAAGCACACGTTTGGGGAGTCTTTTGATATTCTCAAAGAAGCAATCCCAAAGAAGGATGCAAACAAATAAGAAATGAATTAAGTTCCGTATGTCACAAAAATTGGTAGTTTGATGTATATTATGGTATATACTATGCCATATGTTACTCTTGTAGTGAGATTTATTAGTTGATTTATGTCAAATCTAGGAAAGAAGCATCGGGAAAGAGTCAAGTGGTTTCTATGCTAGTTAAAAGGCACTCTCCTGGTTGCTTTATATTTCAATAAAAAGAACACAAATGTAGATTTTGGAGGTTGGGTAGATTCAAAGAAAATAACACAATTTATGGGTTCACTATTGTGGGTACATCCATCAGTCGGATGTCCAAATTACAGAAGATTGTTGCTCTATAATTCATAAAAGTATAATATATGTCAATTATAGAAGCTGCCACATAGCTTATGATAGCTTATATGGTTAAAGAACTCTGAATCAGAGTTTGGCAAGAAACAATATAACTATGTCCTACATTGTGATAACCAAAATGTAGTGAACATGGAGAAGAATCTAGAGTGTCCTATCATTCTGATAACCAAAGTGCAGTTTACCTGTGACAACCCAAAACTTCTATCTTGTATAACTATTCAATTCAATCAATGTTAAACTTGTTTCTGTTATCTTTTAGCATTGTTTAAGGGTTCGTTTAAGTGTTCTAAGCTAGAGTACAACCATGGTTGAGAATAGGGATGAGTTAACGAAGTCGTAAAGTAGCATTTCGGGCCATAGACTCCTTCAGGAGGAGTGTACGGCCATACACATGGGTGTACGACCGTACACCCCCCTCATGGCCGCACACTCAAGGTGGTGGGTCACCTACCCCTATATATATGAGTAAACCTCCCTTCCTTCATTCCATTCTTCCTTTGGCTGCACACCACTCCATTTTCTCTCAAGTTTCTTCAACCATGAACCCTCCAAGGCTTCAAAAACGTAAGTAGTCCATTGTTTAGATTTTTATACTTGAAAGATCTCTTGATTCAAGCCTTGGTTCATCAAGTTTCAACCTTGTTCTTCATCCTTTGAAGGAGTACGGCCGCACACCTTCATAACGTTGGCCATACACGCCTTAAAGGCCCTCTAAAGGGAGAGTTTGGCCCCTTTCATCTAGTTGGACATGCTAAACCTTTGATCCTAGCCTTGATTCACCTTAAAGTCGACAACTTTAGCATGACCATGAAGGGTGTATGACCGCACACCCCTTGTACAACCGCACACCCCATGAACATGAAGGGTATATTATTTATTTGTTTTTATGATTTTATATGAATATGTAGGCCCAAAATTAACCTCACTCCTTATACTAATTCGTTCACCCTCTCCACCTTCTAAGCTCTCGGCTCATCCTCATTGGTGGTCGGAATCTTGACTATTTGCTTTTATTAACACGGGGTACAACACCAGTAGTAGTAGTAGGAGTCTTGATTACAAAGTTATTTTCCTCTCATGTTCACATTAAATTCTAAACCTAAAAACATGTAAACACAATAAAATCCCAAACCAAACAACATTAAATCTCTGAATTCCTGTTCCATTGTGAAATCCTTTTTTCCGTATCGTCAGAAAAATCTACCATAAATAGAAGAATATAAAAGACATGTATTTAAACCTATGTACCAGAAAAATCTACAAACAACATGTTAAGCTGTTGTTCCGGTAGAAATTTTGGTACATATTGTACAAGTCGTTGAAGCCCTATTAAAAGTTAGTTTTTGAGGCTAAAATTAACTTATTTGTTACAAGGCTTAAAACAATTTCTTTTTGGTTTGAATGTCTATTTTAGATTTAAAATTTATTTTTTTGTTTGATTGTTCTAGTTAGATAAAAGAAATATTGGTTATATAAAGTATATATAAAAATTAATGAAAAGGTGAAAACATCAAGCTTTAATATCATGACTTCGGAGGATTGTAAGTCATTCAATATAAAGTCACATACAACAAAATTATTGTCTAAAGTCATATATACAAACTCTAAACTACATGTTGGAAAATGTCGCATGCTAAAACAACTTCAAACGAATGAGATATGAATCTTTAATAATTTTTACATAATAAAAAATACAAAAAATATTTGATAAACTGAAATATTCCAGCTTTGATATCCCGACTTCAGGAACTGTACGTTTTGAATATAAAACCAAAAACAAGAAAATTATAGTTCAGAATCATGCTAAAACTCTAAACTACATGCTAGAAAAACTACCATGCCAATCCAACTTAAAAAATGAGATTTTCATTTTTTTTTTAAATTTTCATAGAATACAATATACATAAAAAAGAGTTGAATGAGATTTGATCTTTTAAAATTTCAGTCAAAACCAGTTTTGTACCCGTACCCAGATAAAGCAACTATATTTTGTACCCGAACCTTTTTCTCATGATATAATGAATTACGAACCAACCTTAATCTAATAAATCATACATGTCCATGTCCAGTTCTTGTGTAGCCCGGTCCGGAGGTCTAGATGCTCACCCCTAGTTAGCATGGTAGCTTATTTAGTCAACCATGATCCCTTAATCACATAGGGTTCAAGATTCTAGAGGAGGAATGAGATGACCAAGATGTATCTTTAACATACTTGAAAGTTTATATTGTATCTATTATATCAAGATCATGGTTACTAATGAAGACTAGCTTAAGGAAATGGCAAACAAGTGTACTTTCATTGGGTACGTGTTGGATGTTATGAGATATGCTTTCAAGTGTGATCAAATAGAATGGTCATCAAAAGCGGGGATATCATGTTCAAAGAGAATGTCCTTTATAAAGGTACGCTTAGAGAAAATATTGAAGGAAAGTAGAAACCACACGAGAAATATTAATTTATGTTTGATTCGATTACAAAGAATGACACTCATGACCTATGTGTATTCTAGAGATATGTGAATGTTTTAGGAAGATATAGTAGGTACAATGAGTATGGAGAATTTGGAAATAGTGGGAGCATAGAGGATAATTGGATTTCAGAAAGTGAAGTGATCAAAAGGTAAAACTGAAACCCCAACTAGCATAAGATCTACTATAGAAAGAAGAACTCCAATTATATATTCTCGAACAATAATTTACTTGTCGAATGTGGAGACAAAATATTATCTAAAGGCCTTCAGCATGAAAGATTCCATACGGTGGAAGAATGTCATGCTGGACGAGTTAAGCTCACATGAAAATAACCAAAGTTGTTCCTTCGTCAAGCTACTAGCAAGGAATGAAGCACTGCATAAGATGTGCGTATTCAAGGTCAAAGACGAAGATGGACATGAGTAAGGAGTACAAGGGAAAATTAGTAGTCATTGTTATTGTGCTTCAAAAGACCTATATTTAGAGCAACAAGATGTAAAGATTGCATTCTTGCATTGTGATCTTGATGAAGATATCTACATGGCACAACAAAAAGGTTCTCAGATAGCTAGTAAAGAAAATATGATGGGCAAGTTAAAGAAAAATCTATATGGATTGAAGCAAGCTCCAAGGAAATGGTACTTTAATTTTTATAGTTTTATTTATATGAATGACTATGTAAGCTATTAGATGGCTCTCTATTGCTTCCTAAAGAAGTTTAGTTCCACATATGTCATCCTGAGATTGTGTATTGATGACATGTAGGTAGTTGGATCAAGCATACATGAGTTCATAAAATTGAAGAAGTAGTATTTCAAAAAGTTCAAGATAAAGGACTTCAGAGCTACCAAAGAGATCCTATACATGAGCATAGTCAAAGACAAATTTGCTGGTGTTCTAAAGCGTTCCTAGCAAAAGTATATCCGAAAAGTAAACGAGAAATTATGCATGAAAAATGTTAAGGCCAAAAGCACATGTTTGGGGAGTCTTCGTATATTCCCAAAGAAGCAATCCCAATGCAAACAAATAAGAAATGAATAAAGTTCCTTATGTCACAATAATGATTAGTTTAATGTATGTTATGGTATATACTATGCCATATGTTGCTCTTGTAGTGATATTTCTTAGTTGATTCATGTCAAATGTAACAAAGCATCGGGAAGGAGTCAAGTGGTTACTATGCTAATTGAAAGACACTTTTTGATTGCTTTATATTTCAATATAGAGAACACAAATGTAGATTTTGGGAGGTTGGGTAGATTCAGGGAAAATAAAACAATCTATGGGTTTACTATTGTGGGTACATCCATCATCCGGATGTCCAAATTACAAAAGATTGTTGCTCTATCGTTCATAACAGTATAATATATCACAATTATGGAAGCAACCACATAGCTTATATGGTTAAAGAACTTCGAATCAAAGTTCGGCAAGAAACAAAATAACCATGTCCTACATTGTGATAACCAAAATGCAGTTCACATGGAGAAGAATCTAGAGTGTCATAGCATTCTGATAACCAAAGTGCAATTTACCGGTTGTGGAGTAGTTAGTTTTCTAGAAAAGCCAAGGCCATTGAAAGGTTTTCTGAAATATGACTAAATGGTAAAACTCAACATGTCATTTTTATTTTTTAAGTGCGACATAATCAAATAAATCTAAAATTTTATTGTAGATAGTAATAATGGTCCGATTAATAAGAAAACATCAAATGGTGTCGTTCCATTAGAAAATTTTAAATATCACTTTGGTTGCTACCGTTACCAAAAATATAGTAACATTTATGTAATCCAATCTCAAAATACACCCATGATAAATATGACCGTTTTGTAACGGTCTAAAAAACTACTTATTTATAGTAACAAATTCTTGGTCAATCTACATACTTTTTCCCTTACACTCCTCCCCTCCCCTCTTGAATTCCTTATCTTCAAAGTATACTTTGTAACTTTCTAATTTGTTCTCTATCTCATCATTTTCGTAATTCGTTGAAGTAGTTTCTCCTTACTTAGATGTAGTTTGTTGATGATTACTTTATTCAAGACAACTTGTTTACAATCATATTATCATTTTATATAGCCTGCAGACTTATAAATCAATTTAAGCTCGTCTTAGGTTATTTGGTTTCCTTTTTTAGAAAAAAAAAACATGTATTTTGCTGCCTTAAGTGTAAATTTTCCTATATTTATTGCAATCAACATAACTTGGGTCTACAAATCCTACGTTGAGGAAGGGAATTGAATATGCCGGGGCTCAGAAAGTCTCTAAAGAAATTGGTCAGTATAGCCATCTTGATGTTAGTTCTTTGTATACAAAGTTAAGGATCTTCTTGCTGTAGACACAATTTCATAAAAAAAGCATAGTTGAAATGTCTAGGCATAAAATAACGATCTTTATTGTTTCAAGATTTAAAGTTGGAAGATCCAACCACTGTCCAATTCATTAATGATTAAAGAAGATTTTGTTCGGTTTTATGCAGGAACTAGGATTTGTCTTCACCCATGGACACTCCATGCACCAATCAAATATTTTGTGCATGCAAATCTCGATTATAGGAGAAGAGTACCAGGAGATTAATGTTGGAGGCCTGATCGATGGCAAGAAATGACTAACCTAGGGAACAATCCAAACTTCTTATGGACCCCATAAGAAATCCTCAAATACACATATACAAGCCCTAAATATACTTACCTTATAACGAAACAGAGAATTGTTGTTGGCGAATTGTAGTGATTGATTTTCGGAGTACTTGAGACTGTCTGAGAAACCAGTTCATACAATTTTTGTTGTTCGGTAATAAAAGCAGTTGAGAAAAAGACATGGGGCTAGGTAAAAGAAGCAAATAATACATTTTAGAGGAAGATCGAGGTGAGAAGTTGATATCATAGAACTGCCGGATTCGATGTTAATTTTCAGAATTCGCCGAGAGACAGATGGAAGAGGAAGGATGTGCAAATGAGGATGTAATGATGTTTGATATATGTTTTACAAGTCTAAAAATTATTTAGCTACGAGGATGCGTATTTTTTATTTTACAAGTTAAAATAATTAAAAAGATTACTTAAAGATCATATATATAATAAAATAATTCAAATTATATTTATGAGACAATATTAGACTTTGTATGGTTTTCTTTTAGTATATTAGGGAGTGTTTGTATGGTTTACCAATTATACATGTTTAATATTGCTTTTTAACTATTGGACTCCATCCAAAGGACTGACTCGGACCATGAGAAAAACCAGATTCGATTCTGTCTTCAAAACTCGAACACCATAAATCCAACATTCTCAAAGACGAACCATAAGCTTGACATTTGAACTTCCCAATTTCCTTGACTCTGATGAATGAAGAACACAACAGTAGGGTGATAACGAAACATTTGCTATGTGTTCTTTTTTCCATGGAAGCAATATCTTCCCAATCGACCTTCCAAAGCAAAATTTTGGTTCCATATGCGAAATCTTTCAAAAATTCCATCATCGATCTCAATTCTTTGACCAAATTATGAGAAATATTAACTATGATAGCGAGACACAACACTTAAGAGACCCATTCAACATCGAAAATTGTGAAACGGAAGTGCTCAGGAGACACGACAATTGTGAAAAATTTCAATTTGTGAACCAGTCATCACAACTCGTTCCGAATTCCGATTAAGTGTCAAATCCTTGGTTCAAATGAGAGATGAATATTTGTGCAAAGTTTCATTCCATTTGCGATCTCCTTTACATCGACAAAATATAATGTTGACTTTACTATTTGAACTTTCTTCTTTCTAAATCCCAGTCGATCACTGATTTCATATTCCCGACAAACACTAAACAATTATCAGCATCATTAATTTTCAGATCAAAACCCATTGTATCATCGATTGTTCTTAACCATTCTTCATGTGTTCTTTAGTGTTCTTTAAGAAGTTCTTCACAGAAAATTACCAACCAAAATTTCACAAGATTGATCCAAGTTCAAGACTCGATTCACAAATCAAAACATCAAATAGATACAAATCGATCATGAGAACAAGAAAAAAACAAATCAAGACCATGAAAAGAATAAGAATTAATCAGTTAGATCGAAAGCTAAATCGAATGGATTCTATTCCAAATCCTAACTCGATTCAAATTAGAAATATTAATTAAATATTTGATCAAAAAAATGAATATTGATCTAAAAATGATTCAATCGCAACTCAAAAATGAAACACGAACTAAGGTAGATCAGATAAATCAATCTGGGCTCAAAAATCGTTATGAACAATATCAATTTGAAATTTGGTCTCAAATTTTAGATCAAGGAACAATAAAAGAAATTTGCATGGGGCTTTTGAACAAATCATGCGAATAAATGCATTTGAGTGATTTTGGCTTCAAATCAATTCATACGAAGAGTAACAGATAGATTTATAAATTGGAATGAAAGATATGAAAATGAATTCGATCAACAAATTGAATGATTTTGGGCTTAATTTTGGTACGAATGAATACATGAATAGATTAGACTAAATCAAAAGATAATTGGATCAAAAAATTTAGAATTAAAAGAAAATAGATCAAATGGATAGACTCTCCGAAGAATTTGAATCTTCGAGTAGATTACATGAAATTGTTGTCATCTAGGATCGTTGGTCGTGAAAAATTTGTTAAACCTTAAAGATTAAGCTATGATACAACATGTAAGATCCCACGGAAGATGAAAAATGAGGAATTGAGCATCAATGCATAATTGATAAGACCCAGATTAACGTTTAATGACAAGTTGTATATATAATGGAGAAGTACAAAAATGTAGAACCATGTGCGTATTAGCTACAATAATCTCTCTTTAGAACTAGACTAGAAATGTATACAATGTGAGCTCTCTCAGACCTTTAAAATGAATAATATACAAGTATTTATAGGCTAGCTCAACTCACAACCCATATCATATAAGGGAGAGCCTAAGACAACATCCAATGAAGAGCTTTACACCCTAAGACTTCCAACTAGTTCTTGGTCTAGAATTCTTTAATACGGTATATGCTTCCTGATGACTTTCGGTAATTCATTATGCATCTTAGATGACGGTCGCACTTGTATGGTTTCTAAAGAACAAGGTAGCAATAATACCACCAAAACCCTTTTGGGTATGCAATTTACGAAGGGTTCCAATAAACATGAGCCATGTTACTTAAAGATGCTAAAGAAAGATTTAGATGGAGTATCGTTGGTGATAGAAGTCCCAATAGACATCATGCATGTCCTTAAGGAGTTCCAAGATATGATGCCTAAAGAATTGCCAAAGAAGCTTCCACCGAGGAGACATGAAGATCATTAGATCTATATGGAATCAGGATCAAAGGAACTATCTACAACCCCTTATCAAATGGCACCTCCCAAGCTTGAAAATTTACGGATACAATTTAAAGAACTCCTAGATGCCGGCTATATCCGCCCCTCGAAAGCTTGAAGAGTTATGCTACAAATGTGCATCAACTATGTGACATTAAAAAACATAACAGTGAAGAATAAATACCCAATCCCCTTATACCTAATTTATTCGATCACCTAGGGAAAGCACGCTACTTTTCTAAACTTGATTTGCGATTGGGATATTATCAAGGTCGTATTGCTGAGGGGTATGCACCAAAAGACAACTTGTGTCACAAGGTATGGATCTTTCAAGTTCATAGTCATGCCATTCAGCTTGACCAATGCTCCCACCATGTTTTGTACTCTAATGAATAAGCTATTCCACCCATTCCTCGACAAATTTGTGGTAGTGTATTTACATGATATTATGGTTTATAGTCACTCCAATGAGGAACATATCTCTCACTTGACATGGGTATTTTGTGTCACACCCACAAACCAGACGGCGGAAACGTCCGAGGGCTCGCGTGACTTAAATTAAATATCGTCACAATGAATATACATGAATCATAAGATAAACACCACCATGCATCAATATATTACAACTGAAATGGTTCATATCAAGTACATTGTTTTACATTACACATTCATAACATAAGTAGTTCGAGTGTTTTTAACAACATAACATCTAACATTACTTCATAATACTCTTCCGCTTACCTGTTACCTGTTACCTGAGAATACAAGTTATTTTGGAAAAACATAAACATATGAAATGTTGGTGAGTTAATAAGAGATGTTGTGATAAAATGGTTTGTGCAGTTTTGTAAAAATCCAGAAAATCCGATATTTTCTGAAAAGACATTTGTTTATCAAAGCGTGAGATCCATAAGTTGATGGATGAATGATTTCAAAAACACACACACACATATATATATATATATATATATATATATATATATATATATATATATGAAAGGTATTTTATATCATAGTTATTAAGTTTCGTACGAGTAGTATCGAATTCCCCGGAAAACCCGATGTTTTCCGATGTTGAAATGTATTCGTAATTACTGATTTTTGTATTTTCTTAACGAATGAGTATTGATTAATCCATATTGTATATCGTCCTAATTATTGTCTACTTTGATTTCTAGTAAGCCTTAACAAATGAAGAGAAGGGGAGTATTATGTCCCACTACTATCTTAAGAACCTTAGGCTGTCGTGGATGCGAAAGACACAATGGTCCAACTCACACTTAATTACTGTGACCTTACTAGCTTTTCTAACGGGACACTTTGGGCCACTAGCACATAAAGCTATTGAAAGTCCTTTTATAAAATATTGGGTCATTGAAGGCCCAATAACATATAAGCGTTATCCCTTTGGACCCAAAGATCATGTCGGTGGGCTTGCAAGGCCCAACATGCATAATTTGAAACTCATAAGCCTAAAGTTTGTAGATTTACTCATTGTAGTCATCACGTATCTATTGAAGTGTTTTGATTTAACATTTGTTGTTTTGTATTGATTCGAGACCGAATCAATTCGTTTATAACGATATTTTGTAGTGAAGGTGTATTTGTTTTTCGTTTTGTCGTTAGCCGGATATCTTGTATTTTTTCTTAATGAAGTAATTTGTTTAGAAGTATGACTTTGACCCTTTTCACTACCTTTCTTTTATAAAAATTACACTTTTAGTCCTTTGTATAAAAGAATTTCATTTTTAGTCCTTAAAACATTTTCTTGACACTTTTGTATCATAAACTTGTTGAAAAGATAGTTTTAACCCAAAATTTATTTTGTTAATAGATTTAGCCCTTTCAGAATGGTATTTCTCGGTTAGAACCCCATTTTTCGTGACTTTTACAGTTTTGGCCCAAAATACAAAAAGTTTACTTTTTTTTATCCTTTTTAGAGTTTAAAAGCATTTTTGAGCTTAGAAATATTTTTATTTCACTTCATGTCCCGTATTTTACAGAATATTACAATTCAGCCCCTTAAAAACATCCGTTTTCGCAATTTTGGGCTTGTTGGCCGAAAAGCCCAAATTTAGCCCAATAACTCAAATTTTTGCATTTTAAGTCCTTTGAAAATTCTAATATTCCGAAAAATGATTATAAAAAATTGTTTTGACTCTTTTGACCCTCAAGAAACCGTGACTTGGCAGTTTTTAGCCCATGTTTTGTATTTTTAACATTTTAAGTCCTATAATGGGTTTTATGTTAAAGTATGTTCCTCATAACCATATAAGCTATTTTTCTTAACTAGTTTAGTGTATAAGAACTTAGTTTTTTGTTTGTTTCCTTTCTCATGTCACAGATCTCGAGTTATTACCCCTTTTTGTTACATATTTATCATAAAAACACAAAACATCACCACATACATGCATAAAATCACACATAGCATACACATACACATAGATCTACACATTTTCTTGTATTATCCCCCATAAAACATATGAAAACTGAAAATAGAGGGGTATGAAGCTCACCTTGAGTTGTAGTTTTGGTTTTGAAGAAGACTAGAAGAAGTTTAATGCTATTTCTCGGCTATCGCAACCTTCCTTGGAAGATCTCGCACTTAGATGATTTCTAAGAGAGTGATCATGATTTTGTATGGATTAGGAAGAGGGTTTTGCTAAAACAAAAAGTCTAGGTCATAGATCCAAGCATGAACTTACCTTGGATGATGATTTTTGTGGAAGAATCTCTTTGAAAGCCTCTTAGATCTCGAAAATTTGGAGAGGAATGGAGAGAGTTTCTTTGAGAGAATTTTGAGTGAAGTGTGTGTGTGTGTGTGTGTGTGTGTGTTTGGGTTCGGCCAAGAGGATGAAAGAGAGGAGAGAAGAGAGATGAGTGAAGGGATGGTTGCTTGGATACATGAGTTATTTGCATGGAGAACCAAGAAACAATGGTGAGGTGGCAAGAAAAAGTCAATTTCTCCTTCCTTGTGTAGTTGGGCCGAGAAGACGAGAAGAAAAAAGGAAAGAATTGGGCTTTTGAGTGTTTATCCCATATTATGGTTATGTTGGATGATTTTTGGTCTAATAAAAACCAAGGAATGAATTTTATGACCTATTAGGGCTAATATAAATTTCTTTTGGTCCAATAAGGCCCATTAAAGTTAATCTAATTTATTTTGGGTTCATAAGGCCCAAAAATGTTAAGTTTCATGTATATGGGTCCAATTAGGGCCCATTAGAGAGTACTAGACTAAAGATGGATAAATTGGAAGCTTATTAGTCCATTAGGCCCAATAAGGAAATCCTAGTCCAAAGTGAACTCAAATTGAAATTTGAAAGGTTTCCAATTCTTTGTTGACCATTTGTAGGGCTAGAATGAAGTATTTGACGAAGTTTTGTTGTTATAGAATAAGCATCATGCATGCTTTCACGTTATTGATTCATAGTTGTTTTAAGTGTTGTAGTTACAAGGCACCAAAATTCCTAGTTGTGACATCATCCCCCCATTAGAGGGAATTTCGTCCCGAAATTATTTTCAAAAGCTAGATTTGAGAATGCGAGAATAGATGAGGGTACTTTTGCTTCATTTGATCTTCGCGCTCCCACGTGAATTCTGGTCCGTGTCTCACGTTCCATCGAACTTTCACAATTGGAATGCGGCTCTGCTTGGTACGCTTTACCTCTCGGTCCATAATTTCAACCGGCTCTTCGATGAACAGAAGGTTCTTATTGATTTCGATTTCCTCTATTGGAATGACAAGAGTCTAGTCAGATAAGCACTTTTTCAAGTTGGAGACATGGAACACAGGGTGTACATTGCTGAGCTCGGCGGGTAGTTGCAATCTATAAGCCACTGGACCGATTCAGGCAAGAATCTCGAAGGGTCCAATGTATCGAGGGTTCAGTTTGCCCCGCTTCCAAAAACGAATCACTCCTTTCCAAGGAGAGACTTTTAGTAACACCCTATCTCTGACTTAGAATTCTCGGGGCTTTCGTCGTTTATCGGCGTAGCTCTTCTGTCTGTCTTTTGACGATTGTAGTCGTGCTCTGATCTGAATTATCTTCTCAGTCGTCTCACGTATGATTTCCGGTCCCGTTAAGGCATTGTTTGGAGTTTGCCCTCTCGCTAGCTGGGTGTCTCCTACCTCAGCCCAGCACAACGGTGATCTACACTTGCGCCTTTATAATGCTTAGAATGGAGCAACTTTGATACATTTGACAATTTAAGTCCCATTGGATTTCCCAGCACAAAATCCATATATCATACATTTGACAGTTTAATTCCCTTTATTCAATTAATTTTTTTTAGTCACCAAATTAATTCTTAATTAATTTATGACTAATATTAATTAAATAATATGATTTCTCTTTTAATATTTTATTCTTATATTATATTAATATATGATAATAACCTCTTTCTTTATTATTTCTCCAGTCAAGTTGATTTGGTGAAGGCAACCCAAAAGGACCATGCACAACCGGGTCAAGTACTTACCAAATATGGTTACGGGCTTAGACACTAATCCAACAGTCTCCCACTTGGATAAGTCTAGTAACCATAAATTCAAGTAGAACCCGATTAGCAATCGTAGCTCTGAAAGACGCTGTCGAACTCTGATCTCATCAATATCCTGTCCTTTAGATAAGGGATCGAATGATCCTCTGTTCTAGATTTCGTGCGGACAATCACATGGAACATAGTCATACTTATTGTCTAGCAGTTTGTTTCTCGATCTCAGATTCATATGACATAGAACTTAATTGAACACATCAATTTAGTCCTGACCGAGCACGGTTCATAAGTCAAAACAAATCATCGAGGGGCCCTTATATCGCTTTTACCCTCTTAGGATAAAACGAACAGATCAACTTTGACTTATATGCATTTACTATTTACTGATCAAATCATACACAACAATGTGTTTTATGACATCTAGTTATCGCTACGTTTTCGCATTATCAATGCACAATGAATCAGCAAACAATAAACCATACATTTAGGTTTTAAGACCATATGATATTATCATCTTGCGATCAGTCGTGATAAATTCCATGAAGTGATCCCAGCAAGCGTGGGTTTATTCCAATGCTCAAAACTTTTTCATAAGCACTCATGAATGTTGTAGCAAACCCTTGCTATGTCTAATACCTTTTAGAAAATCTACACACCAGTTCATGACAGTCTTCATTCATACCTACTTCCAATATATGAACGACTGTGGATCGTTCGAATAATTCGATTATTCTTAAATAACTCAATTATTCAGGAAGTCAAAACATGCAAAGTGAAATAATAGTTAAACAATTAACATAAGACAGTAACTTTACTTATAAATAACACTCCATTATTTAATCATCAAATGTTAATTACATTTATCTATTACATGTTTCTAAACTATCTAATCTAAACTAGTATCGTCCTTCAGCCCAATGCTCCTAGCGTGCTGCAAGTGCGTAACCCTACTCAGTCCCTTCGTATGTGAATCTGTTGGGTTATCCTCTGGCGATACCCTCTTCACTACGAGGAGTCCTTCTTCTACCCGATGTCGAATAAAGTGGTTTTTTCTGTCGATATGTCGAGATCTACCATGATCCCTCGGTTCCTTGGTCAAGGCAACCGCTCCTTCATTATCACAGAAAATTTCCATGGGGACCTGTATGGCTGGCACAACTCCATGGTCTCCAATGAAATTCTCCATCCATATTGCCTCTTTTGATGCTTCGCTCGCTGCAATGTACTCTGATTCACACGTTGAATCAGCTACAGTTTGTTGCTTGGAACTTTTCCATGTCACTGCTCCTCCATTAAGGGTAAAGACTCAGCCCGACTGCGAACGGTAGTTGTCCCTATCGGTCTGAAAACTAGCGTCACTATACCCTTGCACTTTTAAGTCATCACTCCCACCGAGGACTAGAAACCATTCCTTGGTCCTCCGAAGGTACTTAAGAATATTCTTGACTACGGTCCAATGTGCTTTGCCAGGGTTCCCTTGATATCTTCTGACCATGCTCAAAGCGAAGGCCACATCAAGGTGAGTACAAGTCATAGCATACATGATCAAGCGAACTGCAGAAGCGTAAGGTACTCGGCTCATCTCTGCTATCTCGGCTTCGGTACTCGGACTTTGAGTCTTACACAACTTGGCATTAATTTGGATTGGTAGCTCCCCTTTCTTGGAATTCTCCATACTAAAACGTTTTAGTACCTTGTCCAACTAAGTATTCTAACTAAGTCCTATTAGTCCTTTACTCATGTTTCTCACTATCCTTATTCCCAGAATATATGCAGCTTCTCCGAGGTCCTTCATAGCGAAGCACTTCCCGAACAGGATTTAACTTCCTGCAGACTTCAGTGTCGGGATGTCGTTTCCTACGATCATTATGCCATCGACATACAATACAAGGAAGCTCACTATACTCCCACTGGATTTGACATATACACATGATTCATCCTCACTTCATAGAAAACCAAAATCTTTGACTTTCTCGTCGAAACAAAGATTCCATCTGCGAGACGCTTGCTTAAGTCCATAAATGAACTTCTCAAGCTTACACACTCTATTAGGATGCTTCGCATTGAAAAAACCCTCTGGCTGAGTCATGTAAACATCCTCAACCAACTTCCTATTAAGGAAAGCGGTTTTGACATCCATCTGCCATATTTCATAATCATGAAATGTAGCAATGGCCAGCATCACCCTAACAGACTTCATTTTCGCAACTGTTGAGAAGGTTTCATCATAGTCAACTCCGGGAGTTTGTGTAAAGACCTTCGCAACCAATCGCGCCTTATACGTGTGCACGTTCCCATCCATGTCGGTCTTCTTCTTGAATATCCATTTCCACCCGACCGTCTTACGTCCAGGAACATGGTCAACCAGGACTGAATCTCGCTGTCCATCGCCTCTTTCCATTTTGCAAACTCTAGGCCTGCCATGGCTTCCTTATAGCTGTTAGGTTTGTCCAAATTCACTAATGTACTATCACTAATGAAAGTATCCCCTTCCATAGTAAAATGAAAACCATAAAACTGGGGTTGAACCCTAACTCTTTCCAAACGTCTAAGAGGTAAGGACTCGTCAATTGACTCAACCGAAGTTTCCTACTCGGGTTGAGAGCCAGCGTTATAGGTTCCTTCATCACTTGACTATTGGATCTCTTTAAGATCAATTTTCCTCCCATTGTCCCCTAGGATTATGAGTTCTCGCTCTCGGAAAACCCCTCTCCTCACAAGGAAGACGACATTGTCACTCGGTCTATAGAGGAGATATCCAAAGGACTTTTGCGGATAGCCGATGAAAATACATCGCTCACTACGAGGTTTGAGCTTGTCGTGAGTCTCTCGTCTTATGAAAGCCTTGCAACCCCAAAACTTGATATGTGCCAACGAGGGAGCTTTCCCTGTCCACATCTCGTGAGGTGTTTTGGCATCCTTCTTCGTAGGGACTAAGTTAAGGATATGGGCGGCAGTCTCTAAGGCATACCCCTAGAATGAGATTGGGAAAGAATCATCCGACCTGCATTCGTACATTGAATAAGTAGATCCGAATCATGGTTACTTGGTTGAAAACCAAGAGAAGTAATCACTGTATAAAATTTGTCAAACCAAGCACGAGGGGCTTTTTTGAGGCCATATAGAGCCTTTCGAAGTCGACAAACTTCACCTGGTCAGTGAGCAATAGCAGGGGGAGGAGACATTTATACTTCTTCATGAAGATCACCATTCAAGAAAGCATTTTTGACATACATTTAATAAATCTTCGATTGGCGAACGGAAGAAACTGCAATCAAGGTGCGAACAGTCGACATTTTTGCAACAGGAGCAAACGTCTCCTCATAATCCATACCATACTTTTGCGCGTACCCTTTCGCAACAAGTCTGTCTTTATAACTGTAACGCCCTAAAATTTTCAACCAATTTAAACATTTCAAAAACAACCTGGTTTCATAAAGTTATTACAAAAAGGTTTCAAGACAATCGTTATCAGAGTCTTCCCAGAACCACAACGTAAAACATAATCATGAGGAGCGGTACGATCACGCCTTTGCCTTGCCATGGTCTCCTAAAGATCCTGAAAAACATTAAACCACAACTGTAAGCCCAAAAGCATAGTGAGATACCCCCAAAATACCGACCACACATACACCCTTCCAGGCCACAACCTTCCGGTCTATATCATAATGCCTTCTGGCCCATAACATAATGCCTTCTGGCCCATATCATACATAGCATACATATCATAAGAGAACACAGAACAACCATGCACTTCGGGTCTACTGTGAGACTGGTCCGCCGCACCGGCCAACAGTCCACCTGGTCCACCCTTTGAGTCTAGCCATGTACATCGAGTCTACAGTGTGATTGGTCTGCCCGCACCGGGCCTTCAATCCACCTGGTCCACTCTCTGAGTCTACAGTATAACTGGTCCGCCCGCACCGGGCCTTCAGTCGGTCTGGTCCACTCTCCAACCCTCGGCATATCTGGTCCGCCCTCTTGGGGCCTGCAGCCTATCCGGACCGCTCGTTGGGCCTTCGGGATACCTGGTCTGCCCTGGGTATGTTGGCCTATAGTACAAAGCAGGACCCGCCTCAACCCAAACCTCAGTCCAACAACCATGTGCACATAAACATTAAATCATATAACAATTCACATTCAATCAAGCCGATCTAGCAAATCACATAACATATCATCATCCTAACCAGGATACCGACCTAACCGGTCACTAGCATATACCACCCTAACTACCAGGATGCAAACATATCAAAGCAAAAACATAACAACGATACCCAAATCACAATCCGATAAAGGGCCGGCCTTCGTGCCTTAGACCCTGTTGATATCGTGCCTTTGACCACTGACACGATCTCCACCACTAGCCGACACCAACACTGAACTCAAACAAAAGCCAACTACTACCAAAACACCCTAAAAGTCAACTGGTCAAACCTTGGTCAAAGTCAAAGTCAAAGTCAACCTCCTGACTGACTCTACTCGCCGAGTCAACCCGATGACTTGCCAAGTCCCCATGCTTAGAACTTCCCCACTCCGCGACTCAACTCGTCGAGTCACCCCGAGACTCGCCTAGTCCCACAACTCTGAGTCCCCTCGCACTCAACTTACCGAGTCCTCCCATGACTCACCGATTCATGGCCCAACCAGGAGAAAGTTAGGACCTCACAACCAGACTCGCCGAGTCCAAGAACAGACTCGCCAAGTCCAAGGCTATCTTCAACGTACTCGCCGAGTTGTTCCTCAAACTCGTCGAGTTCCTGACCATCTTCAAGCAACTCGCCGAGCACACCTTTATGACTCGCTGAGTGCCTCTAGATCTTAACCCGTACAGATGCCTTCCAGGCCATGCAGTTGATCCAAACCATAGATTTACCCATCTACAACCCATCCATCACGTAAAGTGGCAAACTTTACATGAATCCAAAGAGATCTAGGCATTTTACACTCTAGGGCTAGGGTTTGGGACAAGATGGCTTCACCAAACACTCCAGAGCAGGGACTTTAATGCACTCTAGACCTTCTCTATTCCAGATCTGAGGTAGCAACCTCAGATCTAACCTCCAAACTCAAAGTACGACAAGCTAATCTTTCCAAATACTCCAAAATGATGAATCTAGATGAATAACAGCCCAAGCAACGAAATAATACCTCAAAAGGAAGCTCCAACAGAAGAGAAATCTGAATCTTAGCAAAGCCTCTTGCTCCAAGCCTCTTAACTCTCCAAGATCTCCTCCAAAATCTCTTCTCCAAGGTTTGAATGATCTCAAATCCCTCACAAACGCGCCTTAGGGTTTTCTGGACGTCAAGAGAGGGTAAAGAGGCTGGGGAGAGGGTATAATGTCCTTTATATAGGGCTCATCCTCCGAAATTAGGGTTTTCTCCACTCAGCACCTACTCGCCGATTCTAGCCTCCGACTCGCCGAGTTGGTCACTTAACATGCGACTAGAGTCGCGACCCTACTCCCCAAGTACACCTTTGGACTCGCCGAATTGCCCTTCCACATTTACACTTTGAACCCTGAACTTGCACTCCTGAACTCAGGAGGTTACAATTCTCCCCCACTTAAATTAGGCTTCGTCCTCGAAGCCTACGGTAACACAACTCTAGAATTACTCTCGCAATGCACCTCCTGGCATTAACCAGACCAGATTCCTCAAAACACACCCCGGAAACCCAACTCTTTTCCTACGAAATTCTGGCCACCGCCTCAATCCTCAGATAACTCCACTTAACAACCAAGTACCATTCTATGATACTTCACTCGCTCCAAATCATGCCAATCACTTGACTCATTCGACCTCGAAATAACCCTGAACCACCAGAATTCCGATCGGAGTCCAACTCTATCCACTCCAGGTTGACAAAAGGACACATCCTTCAGTCTCAGAGCAACTCCCATGAGTTCTCCTCTGTAATCTCATACCCATGCCGGACTGGTTCTAACATCCTCGGGTTGGGAAAACCCGATGCACTGACGACACCTCCAAACATCCCCCAGGATGAGTTTCCACTACATACACAATTCCTTAATCAAAATCAAACATGGAATCCAAGACTCTATCCCTGCGTCCCTTCCGTGCCTCTTGGCTCTACACCCTCGGAATTCCTTTCGTGACCTCAGTAGACATCCAATCCGGATGTGATTCCATACCACTGCCGCAAACACGCTGCTCAAAGACCATAATTGGAACACTCCAATCATAACTCTGCACTGCTGCTTTCACTTCCGTGAACTTACACTCCCTCTCGGAGCTACATTCCTTTCCCTTTCCTTACCAAGCAAATCCACTTGGTTGCCTTGAACTATTACAAGTGCCACGGTACTCACCCAATTATTACACCATTTCTTATAGCATAACCGCCATCCCATGCACCACACATACTCTGAATCTGATCGCAAGGACCCTCAAGTCCATGCACTACCTTCCATTAATCGATGATCAATACCCAGGGCCAGACCCACTGATCCTATCACATCACGACACTCATTCCATATCCTCATACAGATCTATCAACACATGCAGAGTCTTCAGCATGACTGGCCCGCCTTACCAAGCCTTCAGCCCATCTAGACCACTCTCAGAACCTTCAACAGGTCTGGACCGCCCTCCAGGGCCTTCAGCCTGTCTGGACCGTTCTCCGAGCCTTCGGCCTGGCTGGTACGTCCACCGGCCTTTAGTCTATCCGGACCGCTCAACTAGCATTCATCATCTCGTGTTATCCCTTCAGAAAACTCTCCCATGCATACCGTTCTAGCCCTCTAGGGGTTCCGAACTCTGTCTCCACCCTACATACTCAAAGTCAGGCTGATCCCCAGCCTTCCACAATCAATCACCCTTGGTCTGCATCCCGCCCCGCCTGCCTAACACTTGCTCATACCAGCCTACGCCCGGCTGTCAGAACCGCTGCTGAATCTCAACAGCTAAACAACCTCTCATGCTTATCGATCTTCCGGAGAATTATCAAGTTCTGCCCCACTTAGAGCACTGACTATCAACCACCGGTCGCCATCACCGACCTCCCTCGACAACCCTACTCAACACAAACCCTTACACGTGAACTGACTCCTACCAGAAGGAGCAATCTTCACAATTTCATAATGACACTGATCATCCCAGCTAGAAAGAAACCCGATCTACAGCTAACCACTCCTTAGACTGCAGATGCTACCTGACATTTAGACCAAAAGCCAGATTCCCGCTAATAATCCTCATGAATGATAACCAACAAAATTTCCAACACCAAATCCATAACCATACCACAACCCTCAAGGAACAACGAATACAATAACAAAATCACACAGCAAGACTAGCAGATAAACAATACTCCACAAAAATCACCAACTAACAAGACATCAAGAAGGAAACATACCTGCAGCTGCATCCGGCACTGCCCTGACCTCCTCCGCTATAAGCTGAAAAGCACGACCCTGAGCCCTTGGGGGCTCCGCTCCACCCTAACCTCCACCCGTAATCCTCAAAGTGGCCGATGCTGGAGCCTGCACCGGTCCTGCAGCAAGCTGTAGACAGTAGACCCTCAAGTGTCTAACCTGATGGCAATGATAACAAATCCTCAAATCCCGAACCGGGGCTATCTGCTGACAATCCCTCGCATAGTGCCCCTCCTTTCCGCACTTGCGGCATGCACCACCGGACCTACAAACCCCAGTGTGACCCTTCCTACACTTCCTACAAGTGTGGCAGCTCTGATCTCCCAATCTAGAACCAACGGTCTTGGACCGTTTCGACGCCGACTGCGACTGCACCGGAGCCTGCCTCAGCTCTCGCAACTGCAACTCAATCTCCAACTCACGCCTCCTGGCGGCCTTCTGCAACTCCAACAAGGTCTCGCACCTCTGCGTAGACACAAACTACCTGATGTCCCTCTTGAGCATACTCAGATATCGGGACATCTGGGCCTGCTTTGAAGCGAACTCAGGGCAAAACATCGCCCTCTCAGTAAACATCCTGGTGATCTTCGTCACCGACTCCGAATCCTGCTTCAGTTCCAGGAACTCCTAAGCCAATCTCTCCCTCTCAACCCACGGAACATAACGAGTGTTGAACATCTCCCGAAACTGATCCCATGAAACCGCAGCCCTCTGCGCATCCGAATATGACCCCATGGTCAATCTCCACCAATCCTTCTCCCCAAGCCTCAACAGGTGTAGAGCACACCTCACCCTCTGATCAGCAAGGCATGAACATCTGAACAAACACCCCTCCACATCTGACAACCACCTCATAGCAACAATCGGGTCCTGAACTCCATCAAAGGTAGGGGGACCTCATATTATCGAAGTCTCGATACTAGAAACCTCTACCAGCTCCTCCCCCTGCCACCGCTACAGCCGTTGTAGCCGCCGCGGCAGCCGTCTCTGTGAGAGCCGCGTTGCGCTCATCAAAATACTCAATCATGGCGGTCTTTATCGACCCAAACAGTTCCGGCAACTTGGCCCGGAACAACGCAGCAACCTCATCATGCAGGATCTCATGAATCCTAGCGTCCAACTCGCCTATGCTCATCTGACCAATAACCTCGGGCGGTACTGACCCACCCTGACCGCCCTCTCCTGCTCCCGATCCTGACCCGGATCCGCACCCAGCATGCCTCGTAACCACCATACTGAAAAACATCGCAAGGTCTCAGATACTTCCCACTATCCCGGGAACCAACCCCCAACCCAACCCTAGAGGTCATGGTTTCTTTGATACGCGTATGGGTCCTATACTTTCAGTAGTACGGGCCCATACTACCTTCCACACCTACCCATATTTGTATCAAGTAATACCACAACACCCTAGCGAAAAACATATATAACAAGCACTCAACCTTCACTCCTAGAGGAACACTGGAAATCACCCACAGAGGAACCCTAGGCTAGCAGGCATCATAAATCAGGCAACATTATCATGAAATCCTGAAGATCCCTAGCCTAGTACTAGCATGCTATTCTATCAAATCTCAAAAAACAAATATCATGTATGGTATCTTGGGGTTACTTACTGGCTCCGACTGATCGTACCTTCGCGTCCTCCTTTACTCATTTTGAAAACCATTTTAAATTCTTTTTTTTTTTGAAAACTCTCCTTGATTTGAGACAGGATTCACACGAATGTTCCTCCAATTCACTCAAACCAAGTTTCTGATACCAACTTGTAACGCTCTAAAAATTTCAACCAATTTAAACTTTTCAAAAACAACCCGGTTTCATAAAGTTATTACAAAAAGGTTTTCAATACAATCGTTATCAGAGTCTTCCCAGAACGACAACATAAAACATAATCATGAGGAGCAATACGATCACGCCTTTGGCTTGCCACGGTCTCCTGAAGAACCTGAAAAACATTAAACCACAACCGTAAGCCCGAAAGCTTAGTGAGATACCCCCAAAATACCAACCACACATACGCCCTTCTAGGTCATAAGCTTCCGGTCTACATCATAATGCCTTCCGGCCCATATCATACATAGCATACATATCATAACAGAACACAAAACAGCGATGCACTTCGGGTCTACTGTGAGACTGGTCCGCCGCACAGGCCAACAGTCCACCGAGTCCACCCTCCGAGTCTAGCCATATACATCGAGTCTACAGTGTGATTGGCCCGCCTGCAACGGGCCTTCAATCCACCTGGTCCACTCTCTGAGTCTACAGTATGACTGGTCCGCCCGCACCGGGACTTCAATCGGTCTGGTCCACTCTCCGAGCCTCGGCACGTCTGGTGCACCCTTTTGGGGCCTGCAGCCTATCCGGACCGCTCGCTCGGCCTTCTGGATAACCGGTCCGCCCTGGGTATGTTGGACTACAGCACAAAGCAGGACCCGCCTCAACCCAAACCTCAGTCCAACAATCATGTGCATGTAAACATTCAATCATATAACAATTCACATTCAATCAAGTCGATCTAGCAAATCACATAACATATCATCATCCTAACCAGGATACCGATCTAACCGGTCACTAGCACAGACCACCCTAACTACCAAGATGCAAACATATCAAAGCAATAACATAACAACGATAACCAAATCACAATCCGATAAAGGGCCGGCCTTGGTGCCTTAGACCTTGTTGATATAGTGAGGATAACTCACCTCGCAACTGCCGACTGAAAAGATAAGACCAACATGCTCCGACCACTGACACGATCTCCACCACTAGATGACACCAACACTGAACTCAAACAAAAGCAAACAATTACCAAAATGCCCCTAAAAGTCAACTGGTCAAACCTTGGTCAAAGTCAAAGTCAAAGTCAACCTCCTGACTGACTCTACTCGCCGAGTCAACCCACTGACTCGCCGAGTCCCCATGCTCAGAACTTCCCCACTCCACGACTCAACTTGCCGAGTCACCCCGAGACTCGCCGAGTCCCACAACTCTGAGTCCCCTCGCACTCAACTAGGGATGAGCAAAAGGACCGAACCGGCCGGAACCGGACCGGACCGGGGAACCTACTTCGGCCAAAATCAAGAACCCAACCGGCCTGGCGGTTCTACCGGTTCCCGGTTCCTACCGGTTCTTGTCCTGTCTTCAAATGTTGGAACCGTTCCTTGAAAAATAGCATCATATGGTTCCGGTTTTTTCCGGTTCTACCGGTTTTTGCCGGTTCTACCGGTTCCGGTTAAATCGGTTCGGGTTCCTACCGGTTCCCGGTTCCAAAAATCCACAAAAATAACGTCCCGGTCCCGGCCCGACCGGTTCCATCGGGTTCCGGTTCCGGTGCCGTTTCTGGTTCCGGTACCGGTTCCGGCCGGTTCCCCGGTCCATATGCTCATCCCTACACTCAACTCACTGAGTCCTCCCTTTACTCACCGATTCATGGCTCAACCAGGAGAAAGTTAGGACCTCACGACCAGACTCGCCGAGTCCAAGAACAGACTCGCCGAGTCCAAGGCGATCTTCAACCTACTCGTCGAGTTGTTCCTCCAACTCGCCGAGTTCCTGACCATCTTCAATCAACTCGCTGAGACAACCTTTGTGACTCGCCGAGTGCCTCTAGATCGTAACCCATACAGAAGCCTTCCAGGCCATGCAGTTGATCCAAACCATAGATCTACCTTTCTACAACCCATCCATCACATAAAGTGGCAAACTTTACGTGAATCCAAAGAGATCTATGCATTTTACACTCTAGGGCTAGGGTTTGGGACAAGATGGCTTCACCAAACACTCCGGAACAGGGACTTTAATGCACTCTAGACCTTCTCCTTTCCAGATCTAAGGTAGCAACCTCAGATCTCACCTCCAAAATCAAAATACAACAAGCTAATCTTTCCAAATACTCCAAAATGATTAATCTAAATGAATAACAGCCAAAGCAACGAAATAATACCTCAAAAGGAAGCTCCAACAGAAGAGAAATCCGAATCTTAGCAAAGCCCCTTGCTCCAAGCCTCTTAAGTCTCCAAGATCTCCTCCAAAATCTCTTCTCCAAGGTTCAAATGATCTCAAATCCCTCACAAACGCGCCCTAGGTTTTTCTGGACGTCAAGAAAGGGTAAAGAGGCTGGGGAGAGGGTATAATGTCCTTTATATAGGGCTCATCCTCCGAAATTAGGGTTTTCTCCACTCAGCACCTACTCGCCGAGTCCAGCCTCCGACTCGCCGAGTTGGTCACTTAACACGCGACTAGAGTCGCGACCCTACTCGCCGAGTACACCTTTGGACTCGCCGAGTTGGCCTTCAACATTTACACTTTGAACGCTAAACTTGCACTCCTAAACTCGGGATGTTACAATAACGCTCAACGGATCCATCAGACTTTGTTTTGATTTTATAAACCCAACGACAACCAATCGTGTGTTTTCTAGGTGGAAGCGGAACCAGATCCCATGTATGAGTCTGATAAAGAGCTGCAAGTTCCTCAGCCATAGCGGTATGCCAAAGGGGATCAGAAATGGCCTCTTTATACGATGTTGGCTCAGAGAGACGATGTACATTAGCAATAAAAGAGGAAAAAGCCGATGAGTAAGAGGAATAGACAAATTGAAGAAGCTTTGTGGACTTTTTATTAGGATAAGGTCTCGATGGAGGCGGGTCTTGATGATTTGCCGGTAGAGGATCAACGATAGGTGCTGGATCAGTCACATGTGGTGGATCAGCAGCAAGTGGTGGATCAGTGACATATGGTAGATCATCAATGTCAATGCGAAACGGATCAATAGTACGATGCTCCTCTCGGGTTGCATCATGTGACTGAACAGGAATGCTATAGAATGGAATATGCTCCAAAAAGGTGACATTGCGGGAAACATACAGTTTCTGATTTGAAGGATCATAGCACCGATAACCTTTCTGACCAATACCATATCCCAGAAAAACACAAACAACTGATTTTGAAGACAAGTTATCTCTCTTTACATGAGGCTTGAAGACAAAACATGTACACCCAAACACTCGTAATGAGGAATAATCTGGGAGTTGTCCAAACAACATTTCATAAGGAGACTTCCCTGATGTGTACGCAGTAGGAATGCGATTAATAACATAAGTAGTGGTATGAACAACTTCTCCCCAAAACATATTGGGAACTTGAGCAGAGAGTAGTAAGGATCTAGTAGTTTCTAGGAGATGTCGATGTTTTCTTTCTGCAACACCATTCGGCTGAGGAGTGTCTGTACAAGATGATTGATGTATAGTGTCATTAGATGCAAATAATTGTTTAAAATCAATGGAGGTAAATTCTCCTCCCATATCAAACCGAAAATATTTTATGATAGCAGAGTGTTGAGTCTTGACAATAGCTCTGAATTCATTATATATGGTGAAAAAGTCAGACCTGCGCCTCATAAAATAAACCCACGTATAACGAGTGTAATCATCAATGAATGAAACATAATAGTTAGCTCCTGACTTGGAGGTTATCAGAGAGGGACCCCACACATTAGTGGAAACCAAAAACTGTAAACGAGACGTTGAAACATGTCCCAAACAAGAATGCCAAAGATAAAAAGGAGACGATGAAGGGTTTAAATGAAAACACGACAAATTGACACTAGATGCAGCAACATCAGCAACATGTAGCTGCTCCAAGACATAAAGCTCCCCAAGTCTGCAACCTATCCCAATCACCCTCCGAGACTGAATGTCCTGTACATAGCAGAATGAATCAGAATAGAAGACCCAACAACCAGATTTACACAACTGACTGACCGATGCAAGATTCAAAGCAAGTGTAGGAATGTAATACACATATGTTAAAGATATATATGGAGTGGCAATAGAACCAACACCATCTAATGACATGGGTGTAGCACTAGCACACATAATAGAGACAGGTGTACGGGAAGATAATGAAGCAAAAGATGAAAAATGTGGTGACATGTGATGAGATGCACCAGAATCCAATATCCACAAGGATGAAGGAATACCTGACATGTTGGCTGAAGACAGACCTAAATGAGACATGGAAGTTGACATGGCAGTTAGATTGGTAGCTAAGAACTGTCTGAACTGCTCAACGATCTATGGATCCAAGGCTGATGGTGGTGTGAAATCTGTTTCATTCTAAACTAAAGGTGTAGCAGTAGCGTACTGTGGTGGCCTAAAAGATGAAAAATAGGGACGTGACTGTCCAGAAGACTTATTCTGCTGTGAAGACTGAGAGTGTGCTGGTGATCTTGTTTGTCGTTGCTGCTGATTTCCCTTGCTTGTCAGCAAAGGACAATTTGCCTTCCAATGGTTCTTCTTCTTACAAAAAGGACACCCATCAAACGCAACTCTAGGACAATTTTGGTTTGAAGATTGGGGTCATTGTGAAACAACAAAGACAGCAGGAGTGGCTGTCTTGGGAGCTTTGTCAGCATTGGACTTGATACGAATTTCTTCAGCAATCAACTCGTGAACAACTAAATCAACAGTGGGAAGAGGTGTACGATGCAAGATTGATCAACGCAGACCTTCAAAATCTGAAAGTAATGCCATCAAGAAATGAACCAAACGTTGGTCTTCCCTTCTATCAATATAAGGCTTAAAAGCCTTCAACACATCAGGTTCTGTAAGAGCTAACTGATGCCACAAATCCGACATAGCTGCATAAAATTCCTGAACACTGAGATTGTTCTGTTGGAGGGCTCGGATATTAAACTCTAACTGATACTGCTTTGCAAAGTTAGACTGAGTATACAACCAATAGACTGGATGACAGAATTATTAATCCAATTAATGATCTTTGAGTTATCATTCTCCCATGAATCCAGTAAGGTTGTATAATTAGCGGCCTTCTCATCTGTTGGTTTCTTCTTATCATTTGTAACAATCCCAATCCCCCACATAGTCTTGCCCCGCAAGAAGTTTTTCATAAGAGAATCATCTCTTGGGGCCATATTTCAATATCAGTCAAATAGTAAATACGAGTAGCAGCAAAAAACGATCAAGATCTCGAAATCAACAAAGCTAGACGAAAATGAAACCCTCAAAACCGACAAATGAACAAATCAAACCAAACCAAATACAGGAACGAGCAAAAAAGGCATACCCCAAAATTGCAAATGATGGCAATGAACAGTGCATGTGAACATCATCGATGAATAGTGCGATGAACAATAACCGTGAACAGTAGCTGTGATGAATAGTAGTGTCTATGAACAGTAATCATCGGGTGAATAGTAACACCGATGAACAGTATTGTCGGTGAACAGTAATCACGATGAACATTAATCGATGAACAGTAACTCCGATGAACAGTAATCGTGGTGAACAATATTGCGATGAACAGTAATCGCCGATGAACAATAGTACTCGCCCCCAAAAAAAAACGAAAAACTACATATAATCAACCGATCTCTGATACCATGTAAACTAACAAGTGAAATACATATAACGACTGGGGTTTCATATTATTATCAAAGAGAAGTATTAATACAATGAAAAGGAGAGACATAATATATATACACAAACTAATTAGGGTTCCTAGTGAAAAGACTCAATCATAAAACCCAAAACAAAATAAAGCCAAAATCTTATTAGGCTAAAAAGTATAAACATTCAGTTAGGATGAGATATATTGAGATTGTTGTATCACCTCCTGGAGTATTTTTGTCGAAGCTTGTTACATCTACTACCCTCAACATTGTTCATGTATTTTATTTGTATTTTTTTTTTGTATATTTTCAGTTAGCTTAATTAACCTGTCAATGAAATCAGTAATCATAAGCACCTACATTGAAATTTGCCTATGCGGTAGCTATATCTACGTTCTTTTATCATTTAACTTGAAAATCATCCAAAATGCAAGAAATATATCATGTTTACATTAATATCTTTTTCATGTATCAACGACAACTTCAAATTTAAAAGCCAGGACTTTTGCTGTGTATTGGCTACAATCTCATAGGCATAAGGATGGTCTCATAGCAATGTTGGGGATACCATACAAGTCTCATCCATGTTTTAATAAGGTTTATGGTTTACTTTTGTATGAATAATATATGTAGGTTATTTGCACCTGTTTGTTACTTTAAAACTGTCATTATATAAAAAATTTGTATTCACATCATATTTTGAATGCTCTACTCGGGTTGTGCTTATTTTTGTATGAAAAGGCTATGGATGTGATTAGCAAAACTAGTTAATAGCCAAAGCTGTAACCTTTATATATGCATAAATGTTTTGCAAAAAAAGTTGTTAGCTTTTAAATTTGTAAAATTAATTAAAAACTAAAAAGTAAAAGCACCCAAAAGCTAGTGGTGGTAGCTTTTGGATTCCGAGGTTATTGGTTAAATATAAAAGCTAAAAGTTATTGTTGTCAAACAAAGTTTTTTTTTTGTTAATAAAAAGTCGCACTTTACTGGCTGGGAGTTTTACTTTCTACAATCGAGCATAAACCCCCTTGTTGTTTCATACTCTACTCATTCATGAGGGCTTATTGGTCCTCCAAACTAGAGAAAGTAGTTCCAAATCAAGAGGAAGCATTGGTGACAGCTAAAATCTCTCAAAAGCTATGTGCCAACATGTCATATAATTAAGTAAAAAATTTGAAGTAATAAAAAAATAAAAAACAAAATGTTGTTGTAAATAACTAACAAAACTACATTATTAGTTTTTTCGGTCATTGATTTTCAAGGTTTCGATGAATAGCAATGGGGGTGCACCTTCTAGTATGAAATATTCCACAAGAGAATTGTCAAATGAGATTCACCAACACTTCCATTTCCTATTAGTCCAGCCAACCGAGGACATGGATTCACCAACACTTCCATTTCCTATTGGTCCATCCTCGAATCCACACCTGTTTTCATTAACAACCCAAATCAATCCCTCCTCTTAACCCATTTTCAGTATTCATTGATGTTAGATTCTTGATCCCTTATATAGCTCCTTATACTTGTAATTTTCTAGTCATTGCTCTTTCTTCCACAAGGAATTTGAATTATGCCCACCAAGTGTTCTATGAAATGTTCACAAGAGATATTTTTTTCACGACACTTGGACTTGGTTACACTTACTGAATGATGTTTAAAACCAAAATTATGGTGTAATTGTAAATGGTTCGAATCTTGCACTTTTGATTCTTCATGGGTTGTGTTTACAGAGTATGGTGCATGAGGCAATGTATATTCTCGATGTTGAATAAATGAGTGTAACCTGAAGAAATAAAATGAAGTTGAAACCATTCTTCAAGTCTTTAACAAGTCTTTTCAACATGATGTAGAGATTGCGAGGGGTATATTAGGAAAATTCGTGTTCTATCTTTGTAGAAAAGTTAGAATTTCAATTTATCATCTTTCTTGATATTTCTTGATCTTTACTAATAGGCTGTTAACAATGATTCGTTTTCTTGCTTCATATATGCATGGTCTTAGCAAGTTCTTATAGGTATGTTCATCTACATGGATGATGTTTTTGTATGTTCCGTATATTCAATATTTAGATCTCATTATAGTCCATATTTAGATCTCATTCTTTGAATATTTCATTTTCATACATGGTAATATGGTCCCATTATAAAAATTTTGACCATACTAGACTTGTGAGAATTCTATGTCACTAAGCCAGGGGCAATTATTTTTTTTTGGAAGGAGCATCAGATAAAGCGACAACAAAAAGAAAGGCTGATTTTTGTAAAGAACACTCAAAGTCACGGGCTATTTTAGTATGTATCTTAACAAGAAATTAGTTGGTTAAGAACCTTAGCTTTTGGAAGTGAGTTAGATATTTACTTTGAAGGCCATTACTTTACTTGTGAGGTGTTAGTTTGTCTAGCTCGATTTCTTTGATCGATTAAACCATGTTAAATCCGTGTGTTCCTTTTTTTTAATCTTTAGTTGTAGTGTTATCGTGTTCGTGTGTTTATTGAAGTCCTTACTCTTAACAACCGATATCAAAGTTATGGCTATTGAAGGAAAACTATTATCGATAAATTTGAAGGTCATTATTTCATATTGTGGAAGATGCAGGTCGATGATTATCTCTATCAAAAGAAATTACACCAACACTTGTGGACAACAAATTTGAAGCGATAAAGCTGGAGGATTGGGATCTATTGGGTTAGCAAGTTCTTGGTGTGGTCAGATTTTTGTTGTTAATGAAAGTTACTTAAATTTTATCAACGAGAAAACAAAGAATTGGTCTAATCAAAGCATTATCTCACACGAACAAAAAAGCCACGTCGAATAATAAGGTTTCCTTAATACGAAAGTTGGTAAATACAAAGATGAAGGCAAATCGGTCGTGACAAATCACGTTAATGAGTTTAATAAAATAATATATATATTGATATTTATTGAGATTAATTTGAAAATGAAGTCCATGTGTGTTTATTATTATCATCATTCTTCTAAGCTAGTATAGAATAGTCACAACAATTAGCAATTCATTAGGAACTAGTAAGCTTACTTCTTTAAGGAATTCAAATTTGATCCTTGGTGAGGATATTTGCAGAAGTAATGCAAAGTAAAGTTAAAAAAATTGAGTATAGAAGACAAGGGTAGAAAATCCAACATAGGTGGTAAGGTTGAGGAGGTTAGATTGCAAAGACAATGGTCAATCCAAGAATTAAAAAATAGATTGCAAAGACAATGGTCACTTTAGATATCAGTGCTCAAAATCATCAGCAGAAAAAGGCGAGAATGGAGGTAACAACTTTGATGATGTCCTATTTCGTTGTGTTGAAACTTCGATTGAATCACAGATCTTTAATTCAAATGCATCATTTCATGCAAACGTTAGAGAAAAGGAATGCATAATCTTAAGCATTACAATGGAAAAGGTGAGGCTAGAAGATAACAAGACTCTCTATAGAATGGGTGTTGGGGATGTTGTCCTCAGGACTACATTAGGAACATAATGGACATTGAAGAATATTATATACAAGTATATATTCGAGAATTACATAGGATGTTGATATCTATATGGTACTTGAATGAAGAAGATCACCATGTTGAGAATTCGACAATCTCATGTGAAAAGTAACAAAAAGGAACCTAGTAGTTGCTTAAGGATAGAAGCAGGGAACATTATAATAGTTGTAGTTTCTAAATTTAGGCAAATTCGGTTAATGAAGATATACAAATTTCTATTATATGGCACTAAAGACAAGGACATATGAGTGAAAAAGGGACGAACATATTAGATTCAAAAGGTAGAATTCACAGATTCAAATAGTGTGAAAGTTGGCTTTTGTGAGCCGTGTGTTTTTGGAAAGCAAAAGAAGGTTACCTTTATCAAGATTGGGAAGTTATAACTACTTCATTCTTATGTATATGTTCTCTACATCAATCTCTTTATTAGGAGGATCTCGGTATTCTGTTACCTTCATCGAAAATTCCATGAGAAAGTTTTGGGTTTATTTTCTTAAACATAAATCTAAAGTTTTAAACATTTAAAAGTGGAATGTTGTTCTGGAAAATGAAACAAATATGAAGATCAAGATTTTGAAGTCACATAATGGGGAGATTAAAATAACAAGGACATTTTTATTGGGTGAATTACACGAATTGTCTCTTTGGTTCGGGGTAGCATGCACTTTTTGTCGCTTACTTTTATTTTAAACTTGGTGAGTCCGTTAAAATTTATTTGGTTGCGTAATTGCTCCCTACTAAACATAAAAAGAAAATTTTACCCTTATGGATTTCATATTCAGATAGTATATTATTTATTTTCTATTATGATTTTATAAGAATGTATGGGCCCATAGTTACCCTACCCCTTATACTAATCTTTTCACCCTCTCCACCTTCTAAGCTCTCGTGTCATCTTCTTTGGTGGTCGGACGCTTGACTAGTTTATTTTTATTAAAACGGTTTACAAGATCACTAGTAAGAGTCTTGATTACATAGTTATTTTCCTGTCATCTTCCCATTGAATTCTAGACTTAAAAAGATGTAAACCCGTTAAAATCCCAGACAATACAACATTAAATCTTTGAATTCCATTGTGAATTCTTTTTTTCCGGATCGCCAGAAAAATCTACCATAAATAGAAGAATAACAAAGACCTGTATTGAACCTATGTACAAGTAAAATAATTGACTGTGAATTTGTTTTTTGTCTACAATGGCTACTTGAATTTAAAAAATGACGAGGGTGAAAACCAAGACCCACTTGTAAACAATTAAGACTCCCACCCCCTTATGTGTTCTGAATTATTCCCTCTCTCTAGGATGCTCAGCATCATCTCGATGGCAACCACCATAACTATCATGAACAATCATCACCCATGTTTATATTTTCACACAAGCATAAACACAAACACCCAATGTCCAACAAAGAAAACCCGCACTACAAGATGCGATTCTCATATACTTTGGCATAAACTGATCCACATCGAGTCCTTAGAGTTATTACCATGTTCCATATCGATTTCGTATACACCTTTTTTCTTGTTTAAAATATGTTCTCTCAGATGGGGTTTGTATTCATCTAGATTTTAAATGAGACAAATTTCATCTACCACCATGTTGATCTCGGTTTTGTATTTATGTATATCTAAAATGACACAGTTTTCGGAGAGGTGGTCAGAGAAGCTAACAAGAAAAAGGTAGACTAAAAAAGGAGATGAAAGGAGACATGTAAGAAACAGAGGTAAAAAAAGGAGACGACGGTGGGAGGGGTGACGAAGAAGTTAGATGTGGGAGTGGCTACTAATGACATGTTATTGCCGAAGTACAGGTGTCAGAGAACTAAAAGAGATGACCAGAGATGGTGCTCGTGATGAAGGTGCTGCCAGTGGCTACGAGTGGTTACATAAAACGATGAAGAGGGCAACAACTATGTTTAAGATATTTCATCATTTTATTGATATTAAAACAATTTACACTAATTAATATAATTATTTATTCGAAAAAACAATAAGGGCAAAATGGTCATTTTAAGTTGGTATGGGAATTAAAACGAAATAGAAACAAACCAAAAGCCATACGGACCATTTGTGTAATTTTTCCTTTTTTAATATTGTGTTGAAAAATTGGATCAAAATGTCGTAGAGAATCCATAAATATCTATATTTGAATGGAATAGCTGAAAGGATGAACATAATATTGAATTCAAGGACAAAGAGTTTGAGACTACATTCATGTCTGCCAAAGATGTTTTGGGAAGGGTCAGTTAACACTTGGAATGAGCATTTGTACAGACCACACTGCACAAAGAGGTCGACCATGGATGGGACCTATGGAGGCTTATCGGTCTACGGCTAGATTTGTACCCGTTGCTACAACGTTAGGTACATATTGTACTGGTACAACTTTTGGTTTGAATGTCTATATAGATTTAAAATTTAATTCTTTTTATTGTTCTAGTTAGATAAAAAAGTTATGATTGCTTATATATAAAAATTAATGAAAAGGTGAAAACATTTAGCTTTGATATCCCGACTTCGGAGGACCGTAATTCATTAAATATAAAGTCAAAAACGACAAAATTATTATCTAAAATCATATACAAACTCTAAACTACACGTTGAAAAATGTCGCATGCTAAAACGAGTTTAAACGAATGAGATATGAATGTTTTATAATTTTTACATAATAAAAAATACAAAAAATATTTGAAAAACTGGAAAATTCCAGCTTTGATATCCTGACTTCAAGGGATTGTAAGTCAATGAATATAAAACCAAAAACGATAAAATTATTGTCTAAAATCATGTAAAAACTCTAAACTACATGCTAGAAAAATCTACATGCCAATCCGACTTAAAAAAATTGAGATTTTCATTTTTTTTATTTTCATAGAATACAATATACACACACAAAAAAGTTGAATGAGATTTGATCTTTTAAAATTTCAGTCAAAACCGGTTTTTTACACGGACCCCGATGAACAAATTTTGTTTTGTATTCGGACCTTTTTCTCACGATACAACAAATTCCGAACCAACCCTAATCTAATAAATCATACATGTCCATGACAAGTTCCTAAGTTCCCTGTCTAGTCCGGTCCGTAGGTCAAAATGCTCACCTAGTTAGCATAGTAGCTTACTTAGTCAACCATGGACCCTTAATCACATAGGGTTCAAGATTCTAAAGGAGGAATGAGAAGACCAATATTTATCTTTGACATACTTGAAAGTTTAAATCATATCTATTATATAATATCAGGATCAAGGTTACTAATAAAGACTAGACAAAGGAAAAGGAGAAAAAGTGTACCTTGATTAGGTATTAGTTGGATGTTATACGATATGATTTCTGGGATGATTAGATACAATTATCATGAGAAGCGGGGATATCATGTTCAAAGAGAATGTCCTCTATAAAGGTACGGTTGGAGAGAATCTTGAAGGAAAGTAGAAACCACATGAGAAATATTAATTTCTATTCAATTCAATTATAGAGGATGGCACTACATGACCTATCTGTACTCTAGATATATGTGAAAGTTTTAGGAAGAAATAGAAGCTACGATGAGTATGAGGAATTTGGAGATAGTGGGAGCATAGAGGAAAATTGATTTTAGAGAGTGAAGCGATGAATGAGGTAAAACTGAAACCCCAACTAGCATAAGATCTACTATAGAAAGAGGAACTCCAATTAGATATTCTCCAACAACAGTTTACTTGTCAAATGTGGAGACAAATTATTATCTAAAGGCCTTGAGCATGAAAGATTCCATATAGTGGAAGAGTAATGGTGAACGAGTAAAGCTCACTTGAAAATAACCAAATTTGGTCCTTCGTCAATCTACCATCAGGGTATGAATGACTACAAAATATGTGGGTATTCAAGGTCAAATACGAAGATGGACATGTTAAAGAAGGACAAGGAAAAATTAGTGATCTTTGGTAATGTGCTTCAGAAGGTCTATATTAAGAGCAACTAGATGTAAAGATTGCATTCTTGCATTGAGACCTTGATGAAGATATATACATGGCACAACAAAAAGGTTTTCAGATAGCTAGCAAAGAAAACATGATGGGCAAGTTAAAGAAAAATCTATATGGATGGAAGCAAACTCAAAGGTAATGGTACTTTAATTTTTATAGTATTATGTACATGAATTACTATGTGAGTTGTTAGATGGTTCTTTGTTTCTTCCTAAAGAAGTTTAGCTCGTCCTATATCATCCTTAGATTGAGTGTTGATGACATGTTGTTAGCTGGATCAAGCATACATTAGATCGGCAAATTGAAGTAGTAGTATTTCAAATAGCTCAAGATAAAGGAATTAGAAGCTACCAAAGAGATTCTATACATGAGAATAGTCAGAGGCAGTTGCTGGTATTCTAAAGCGTTCCCAACAAAAGTGTATCAGGAAAGTCATGGAGAAATTATGCAGGAAAAATATTAAGGCCAAAAGCACACGTTTGGGGAGTCTTTTGATATTCTCAAAGAAGCAATCCCAAAGAAAGATGCAAACAAATAAGAAATGAATAAAGTTCCTTATGTCACAACAATTGGTAGTTTGATGTTTATTATGGTACATATGATGCCATATGTTACTCTTGTAGTGAGATTTATTAGTTGATTTTTGTCAAATCTAGGAAATAAGCATCAGGAAGGAGTCAAGTGGTTTCTATGCTAGTTGAAAGGCACTCTCCTGGTTGCTTTATATTTCAATAAAAAGAACACAAATGTAGATTTTGGGAGGTTGGGTAGATTCAAAGAAAAGAACACAATTTATGGGTTCACTATTGTGGGTACATCCATCAATCGGATGTCCAAATAAAAAAAAATTGTTGCTCTATTATTGACAAAAGTATAATATATGGCAATTATAGAGGCTGCCACATAGCTTATATGGTTGAAGAACTCCGAATCAGAGTTTGGCAAGAAACAATATAACTATGTCCTACATTGTAATAACCAAAATGTAGTGAACATGGAGAAGAATCTAGAGTGTCGTGGCATTCTGATAACCAAAGTGCAGTTTACCTGTTCCGGAGTAGTTAGTTTTGTAGAAATGCCAAGGCCATTGAAAGGTTTTTTTGAAAAATGACTAAATGGTAAAACTCAACATGTCATTTTTATTTTTTTTAAGTGCGACATAATCAAATAAATCTAAAATTTGGTTGTACATAGTAATAATGGTCTGATTAATAAAAAAAACATCAAATGGCGTCGTTCCATTAGAAAATTTTAAATATCACTTTGGTTGCTACGGTTACCAAAATATAGTAACATTTATGTAATCTGTCCACTATATTATTATTCAATCTCAAAATACATGCACCCATTATTTGTTTGAGTTTCTTAACGTTAGGCAACGGTCACTCTTGTAATTAATTCAAATTGGAATAAGACTATGAAGAACATGACCGTTTTGTAACGGTCTAAAAACTACATATTTATAGTAACAAATTCTCGGTCAATCTGCAAACTTTTGCCATTACACTCCTCCCCTCCCCTCTTGAAATCCTTATCTTCAAAGTATACTCTTTCACTTTCTAATTTGTTCTCTATATCATCATTTTTGTAATTTGTTCAAGTAGTTTCTCTTTGCTTAGATGTAGCTTTGTTGATGATTACTTAATTCAAGACAACTTGTTGACAACCACATGATTGTTTCATATAGCCTCCAGACCTATAAATCCATTTAAGCTCTTCTTAGCTTATTTGATTTCCTTTTTCAGAAAAAAAAAATGTATTTGGCTACCTTATGTGTAAGTCTTCCTAAATTTATTGCAATTGACATAACTTGGATCAACAAATCCTGCATTGAGGAAGATAATTGAATTGGCCAGGGCTCAGAAAGTCTCTAAAGAAATTGGTGAGTACAGTTATCTTGTATAGTCATTCCCAGGATAACCTCAAGCTACTTGAAATGTTTTGGTGTTGTGGTCGATTGAAATGCCAAAGCTGACCATAATCTGATTCTTGATTTGGATTCCGATTACATGGCTCCTGATTCCTATTCTTTCTGTACAAAGTTAGGGATCTTCTTGCTGTAAATAAGAATTTCATAAAAAGCAAGCTTACTTGAAATGTCTAAGCTTAAAATAGCAATCTTTCTTGCTCCTGATTCCGGAGCCATACAAAAACTACTCCCTGAGTAGAAAGTTTCACATATGGGTCCTCCAATAACACCAACAGCTTCACCCATGGACACCCCATGCATGTACAAATTGAATAATTTTTTTGAGTACTGATCGTTATACATATATTTTCTGTTTCAGGTAAAATCATTACCATCAGAATTTGCTAACGCAACAGTAAATTGATGTTTCTCATTGATTTCTGTGTGTTTTCCTAAACAAGAGAACACCTTACAGAAGTGAGGCTTTTCCATCAACCTTCTAAAGATAGAAGCAACTGCAGGTTCTAGATGAGTACTCTTCAAGTCTTTTTCAAATATCTTGAAGTTAAGTATGCAGTACTCAACAAGTAATATGCTTTCTTCTGTTCCACGTTCAATATACTGCAAAAAGAGAACATTATATCAGCTTGAGATGGATGCTTTCTGATACATTGTCAATGTGTCATGGTCAATTTGAAATTTATGTGTCGGATTTGATGTTAATGTTCAGAATTCACCGAGACAGATGGAAGAGGACAGATGCACAAATGATGATGTAATGATGTTTGATTATATGTTTTACAAGTGTGGAAATTATTTAGCTCTGACGATGTGTATTTGCTAATTGAAGTCCTCATTTAACAAATCCATTTTTTCTCAGTTTGTTATGACGTGAATTGGTAAGGCTATCATTAGAGATATTTGAAGAAAAAGAGAAAGCACACCAGGTGTTCAACAAAATTCCTTTTTGAAATCTGGGTATTAAATGCCAATTTGAAATCTGGGTATTTGTAACTGGAACTTTCCCCACCAATGGATACCTGGACAATTTCATTGAGATCGTCTTCTCTCTGAAGCACATCAAGAGCCTTTGTCATGATGTTCTGAACAACCAATAAACTTAACATACCAAAACAAAAGAAAACAAAATACCCTCTAAAACAAGTACTACTGTCGGGGCCCAACTTAGTCCCACTCACATTGCGCATGAATTATTGAAAGATGATGAAATTTTTATGACTTTGAGATTATGAAGAATATGAATTATTGCAAGATGATGAAATTTTTTAAAGCATTAAGATGAAATCAACCACCATAGACAAAGTTAAAATAAAATAAGTTACTTAAAGAACATATATATAATAAAATAATTCGAATTATATTTATGAGAAAATATTAGACTTTGTATGGTTTTCTTTTAATATAGTAGGGATTGTTTGATATGGTTTCTAATTGGTTCCAGGTGGGGTCCGGGTAAAAAAAAACCAATTATACATGTTTAATATTGCTTTTTAGCTATTGGACTCTGTCCAAAGGGCTGACTCCGTCTGTGAGCAGTTTTCTCTTCAAAACTGAAGAACCTACTCTTTCTTCCTTCTTCACTCGCCATCACCCTACATAACGATTGTGGATCAAACAAGCCCTTGAAGGTTTTTTCTTCTTCTTATTGGTCGAATGATTATTGGTACTTTAATTTTTATAGTATTATGTACATGAATTACTATGTGAGTTGTTAGATGGTTCTTTGTTTCTTCCTAAAGAAGTTTAGCTCGTCGTATATCATCCTTAGATTGAGTGTTGATGACATGTTGTTGGCTGGATCAAGCATACATTAGATCGGCAAATTGAAGTAGTAGTATTTCAAATAGCTCAAGATAAAGGAATTAGAAGCTACCAAAGAGATTCTATACATGAGAATAGTGAGAGGCAGTTGCTGGTATTCTAAAGCGTTCCCAACAAAAGTGTATCAGGAAAGTCATGGAGAAATTATGCAGGAAAAATATTAAGGCCAAAAGCACACGTTTGGGGAGTCTTCTGATATTCTCAAAGAAGCAATCCCAAAGAAAGATGCAAACAAATAAGAAATGAATAAAGTTCCTTATGTCACAACAATTGGTAGTTTGATGTTTATTATGGTACATATTATGCCATATGTTACTCTTGTAGTGAGATTTGTTAGTTGATTTTTGTCAAATCTAGGAAATAAGCATCAGGAAGGAGTCAAGTGGTTTCTATGCTAGTTGAAAGGCACTCTCCTGGTTGCTTTATATTTCAATAAAAAGAACACAAATGTAGATTTTGGGAGGTTGGGTAGATTCAAAGAAAAGAACACAATTTATGGGTTCACTATTGTGGGTATTAGGAAATAATTCTCCTTTATGGAAAATATATCCCTGTTGTAATTCTCTTAATATTTCCCTTTTATATCTCCATATTGTTAGGAGATTATTTATGTATTTAAACCATTGTACGTATTGTTTTTCTATAATCAATAATTATCTACGGTTCACATGGTATCAGCCTAACTATTCGGTCCTTCCCCTCCCTAACCCTCTTCTGCGATTTCTCCTTGCCGCCATGACCGGTTCTTCTTCTTCTGTTTCCGATGGATCCACCCTCCCTCTTCATACTTTTTTACACATGATTAACAATAAACTTTCTTCCAACAATTATCTATTATGGAAGAACCAGATGATACCCATTTTTTCTTACCAGCACCTCCTCGGCCATGTAGATGGCACTCTTCTGCCACCGCCTGAGACTACCACCACTGGTGAAAAATCAATTCCAAACCCTGATTTTTTGGCTTGGAAGGATGCTGATCAGCGTGTTCTGCTTCTCCTTCAATCTTCCCTAACCGAAGAATCAATGGCTGAGACTCTCGGTCTCTCCACTGCTAGACAGGTATGGTGTGCACTTCAATCTGCCTATCAACACTCTTCTGTGGAACGTATGCATACACTACGTGACTCTCTTCGTCAGCTTCAAAAGGGTTCATCCTCTGTTTCAGAATATGGTCGTAAGTTTAAAGCTCTCTGTGATCAACTTGCTGCTATCGGACATCCGGTTAGTGATGATGATAAGTGCCATTGGTTTCTTTGTGGTTTGGGTTCACCATTTGAGACTTTTTCCACCGCTACAAGGGCTGTCCGTCCCCGGCCTACCTTTCAGGATCTTTTATCACAAGCAGAAAGTCATGATCTGTTTTTGCAATCTATTCACAGTGCACCAGCCTCACAAGCTACTTTTCTTGCTGATAGTCACCGCTCTTCTACCGGCCCTTCACGTGGTTCTCGAGGCAAATCACGTGGTGGTTCTACTTCTGGCGGCCGTGGTCGTAATCATCGACCACCCCATTGCCAATTATGCAGGAAAGAAGGTCACTACGCATCTTCATGTCCAAATCTGTCTACTTTTGCACAACGTGGACCTGTTTTAGATGCTAACCTAGCACAAGCTTTTTACTCTCAATGCCATGTATTGGAAAACTCTCCGGACTGGTATGTTGACTCTGGGGCAACTTCTCATATGACATCTACTCCAAATGGCCTTTCATCCTCCACACCATACTCAGGTCCTGATCGGGTTATATTCGGCAATGGTAACTCTTTACCAGTTTTATATACCGGAAAGCTTTCTATTACTAATAGACTACCTCTTTTAGATGTTTTGGTGGTTCCACATCTCACCAAAAATCTTCTCTCAATAAGTAAACTCACATCCGATTCTCCCGTTGACATATTATTTTCTAATACCTTCTTTGAAATCCAGGATCGTCAAACTCGGGAGGCATTAGCAAGGGGTAAATGTGAGAATGGCCTTTATATTCTTCAAGAAGGGAAAAAGGCATTTATGGCAGCTGTCAATTCACACCATCTTCGAGCTTCATATGAACGATGGCACGGGCGTTTGGGTCATGTTTCGTTTGATATTATTTCTTTGTTAAATAAACTTGGACATCTAGTTGTTACTTCTTTATTACCAAAACCAAGTGTTTGTTCATCTTGCCAGTTGTCTAAAACTCATAAATTACCTTTTATGAAAAACCCCAAACGTTCTTCAAATGTCTTGGATATGATTCATTGTGATTTATGGGGACCAGCCCCTGTTATCTCAACTGATGGCTACTTATATTATGTGGTATTTATTGATGATTTCTCAAGATTTAGTTGGTTTTATCCTCTCAAGGCCAAGTCAGATTTCTATAATGTATTAGTTGCCTTCTTAACCTTTGTGCATACACAATTCTCTTCCAAGGTTAAATGTTTACAAAGTGATGGTGGTACAGAATTTACTAATCATCGTGTTCAAAAGGTATTACTCGACAATGGCATCAATCATCGCCTTTCTTGTCCGCATACGCCTCAACAAAATGGACGGGCCGAGCGCAAGCACCGTCATGTGACTGAAACTGGTCTTGCAATGCTTTTTAATGCCCATGCACCTGCTTCCTTATGGGTTGATGCATTTACGTCTGCCACATACATCATCAATCGTCTCCCAACACCATTACTTTCAAAAAAGTCTCCATATGAGATTTTATTCAATCAGGTGCCTTCATATGCAACTTTTCGAACTTTTGGTTGTCGAGTATTCCCTTATCTTCGTGATTATACACGCCACAAACTTTCCCCTAGAAGCGCCTTCTGTATCTTTATTGGATATAGTCCAAAATATAAAGGATATCGTTGCCTTGATCCATCTACAAATCGGGTTTATGTTACTCGTCATGCTCAATTTGATGAAGATGTTTTTCCCTTTAGTGGAATTATTCCTCCGGTTGATGACGGTAAGCTTTTATTCTCGAACTTTGATGATTTTTCATTCAAAAACTCCTCACCACTAGAAGTTATAGCTCAGCCCACTCCACCAACCTGTACACATAAAAAATCCAGCCCATGCACACTTTGTATCCAACCTTCTACCCAACCTAATGTGTCACCCTCCAATTCATCTCACAATTACTCCCCTACCACTCCCTTCCGACACATCTATACTCGTCGTTCTCGCCAAGATGAACCCCAACCACAGCCTGTTGTCGCCACCATACCTGACAACCAACCATCACCACTTTCTACTCCAGTTCCTAACCAAGCCGACTCTACCACCAACCAGCCTGAATCTGTTATCAGTCCACCTCCTTCATCTGAATCCGCTGCACATTCTTCTTTGTATCCGATGATAACTCGATCACGTGCTGGTATACACAAACCACGACACATTGCGGATATTGCCATCCTTACTTCCAGTCCTTTGCATCACGCATTATTTGCTTCAAAAGATCCTAAGGGATTTAAAACAACATCTAAATATTCAGAGTGGATATTTGCAATGCGTGAAGAAATGGATGCTTTGCATAATAATCACACGTGGGATCTTGTGCCTCGCCCTAAGAATTCAAATGTTGTGGGATCTAAATGGGTTTATAGGACAAAATATAAATCTGATGGTTCAGTTGATCGTTACAAGGCTCGGTTGGTTGCACAAGGATTTACTCAGGTTCCGGGGTTAGATTATTCTCTCACTTTCAGTCCCGTTGTCAAGGCTTCCACTGTTCGAATCGTTTTGTCTTTAGCTACTATCCATCAATGGCATCTACATCAGTTAGATGTCAAAAATGCCTTCTTAAATGGAAATCTTACTGAAACTATTTTTATGGAACAGCCCCCAGGTTTCGTTAACTCTCGTGTTCCTGACTATGTATGTTGTCTTAAAAAAGCTTTATACGGCCTAAAACAAGCACCACGTGCTTGGTTTCTAAGACTTAGAAATTTTCTTGTTCACATTGGTTTCACATGTAACTGTGCAGACCCATCTTTATTCGTCTACAAGCGCGAATCATGTCTCATCTATCTCCTCGTTTATGTAGATGATATCATTCTCACCGGGAATCATGAGTCAACCATTAAACAAATTATCACTCGTCTTCACAGAGAGTTTGCTATCAAAGATTTGGGACAACTTAACTACTTCTTGGGACTTGAAGTGACCTACACAGACTCTGGTCTTTTTCTAAGTCAAGCAAAGTATGCCCATGATGTTCTTGCTAGAGCAGGGCTCCTTGATGTCAAACCTGTTGGCACACCGTTGACACCTGGCGATATCTTTAACTCTCAAGGCACTCTATTCCACGACCCTACTCTTTATAGGTGTCTTGTTGGAGCTCTTCAGTATCTCACGATTACCAGACCAGACATTTCCTACGCGGTTAATCAGGCAAGTCAGTTTCTACAATCTCCAACTACCTCTCACTTTCAATTAGTGAAACGCATCCTTCGTTATGTGAAAGGTACTCTATCCTACGGGCTTACCTTTGATAAGCCATCTACCACCAGGTTGGTGGGATATTCGGACGCAGATTGGGCATGATGTATAGAAACTCGTCGATCTACCTATGGCTATTCAATTTATTTGGGTGGAAATCTTGTTTCTTGGAGTGCAAAGAAACAGCCCATAGTCTCACGTTCTAGTTGTGAGTCGGAATATCGGGCAATGGCAAACACCGCCGCTGAAATCATTTGGATTACTCACCTTCTTCATGAACTTCATGCTCTGCCACCCGATCGTCCTACTATTCTTTGTGACAACAAAAGTGCTCTCTTTCTTAGTCAAAATCCGGTGTCCCACAAACGAGCCAAGCACATCGATATTGACTATCATTTTATTCGTGAACTTGTCTCATCAGGGAAATTATACACTAAGTTCGTGCCAACCAAGCTCCAGGTTGCTGATATCTTCACCAAGGGATTATCTTGCCCTCTGTTTGAATTCTTTCGTGGAAAACTACGAGTTGGTCCCCCACCTGTTCGCTTGAAGGGGGGTATTAGGAAATAATTCTCCTTTATGGAAAATATATCCCTGTTGTAATTCTCTTAATATTTCCCTTTTATATCTCCATATTGTTAGGAGATTATTTATGTATTTAAACCATTGTACGTATTGTTTTTCTATAATCAATAATTATCTACGGTTCACAGTGGGTACATCCATCAATCGGATGTCCAAATTAAAAAAAATTGTTGCTCTATTATTGATAAAAGTATAATATATGGCAATTATAGAAGCTGCCACATAGCTTATATGGTTGAAGAACTCCGAATCAGAGTTTGGCAAGAAACAATATAACTATGTCCTACATTGTAATAACCAAAATGTAGTGAACATGGAGAAGAATCTAGAGTGTCGTGGCATTCTGATAACCAAAGTGCAGTTTACCTGTTCCGGAGTAGTTAGTTTTGTAGAAATGCCAAGGCCATTGAAAGGTTTTTTTGAAAAATGACTAAATGGTAAAACTCAACATGTCATTTTTATTTTTTTTAAGTGCGACATAATCAAATAAATCTAAAATTTTGATGTACATAGTAATAATGGTCTGATTAATAAAAAAAAACCTCAAATGGCGTCGTTCCATTAGAAAATTTTAAATATCACTTTGGTTGCTACGGTTACAAAATATAGTAACATTTATGTAATCTGTCCACTATATTATTATTCAATCACAAAATACATGCACCCATTATTTGTTTGAGTTTCTTAACGTTAGGCAACGGTCACTCTTGTAATTAATTCAAATTGAAATAAGACTATGAAGAACATGACCGTTTTGTAACGGTCTAAAAACTACATATTTATAGTAACAAATTCTCGGTCAATCTGCAAACTTTTGCCATTACACTCCTCCCCTCCCCTCTTGAAATCCTTATCTTCAAAGTATACTCTTTCACTTTCTAATTTGTTCTCTATATCATCATTTTTGTAATTTGTTCAAGTAGTTTCTCTTTGCTTAGATGTAGCTTTGTTGATGATTACTTAATTCAAGACAACTTGTTGACAACCACATGATTGTTTCATATAGCCTCCAGACCTATAAATCCATTTAAGCTCTTCTTAGCTTATTTGATTTCCTTTTTCAGAAAAAAAAATGTATTTGGCTACCTTATGTGTAAGTCTTCCTAAATTTATTGCAATTGACATAACTTGGATCAACAAATCCTGCATTGAGGAAGATAATTGAATTGGCCAGGGCTCAGAAAGTCTCTAAAGAAATTGGTGAGTACAGTTATCTTGAATAGTCATCCCCATGATAACCTCAAGCTACTCGAAATGTTTTGGTGTTGTGGTCGATTGAAATGCCAAAGCTGACCATAATCTGATTCTTGAATTGGATTCCGATTACATGGCTCCTGATTCCTATTCTTTCTGTACAAAGTTAGGGATCTTCTTGCTGTAAATAAGAATTTCATAAAAAGCAAGCTTACTTGAAATGTCTAAGCTTAAAATAGCAATCTTTCTTGCTCCTGATTCCGGAGCCATACAAAAACTACTCCCTGAGTAGAAAGTTTCACATATGGGTCCTCCAATAACACCAACAGCTTCACCCATGGACACCCCATGCATGTACAAATTGAATAATTTTTTTGAGTACTGATCGTTATACATATATTTTCTGTTTCAGGTAAAATCATTACCATCAGAATTTGCTAACGCAACAGTAAATTGATGTTTCTCATTGATTTCTGTGTGTTTTCCTAAACAAGAGAACACCTTACAGAAGTGAGGCTTTTCCATCAACCTTCTAAAGATAGAAGCAACTGCAGGTTCTAGATGAGTACTCTTCAAGTCTTTTTCAAATATCTTGAAGTTAAGTATGCAGTACTCAACAAGTAATATGCTTTCTTCTGTTCCACGTTCAATATACTGCAAAAAGAGAACATTATATCAGCTTGAGATGGATGCTTTCTGATACATTGTCAATGTGTCATGGTCAATTTGAAATTTATGTGTCGGATTTGATGTTAATGTTCAGAATTGACCGAGACAGATGGAAGAGGATGGATGCACAAATGATGATGTAATGATGTTTGATTATATGTTTTACAAGTGTGGAAATTATTTAGCTCTGACGATGTGTATTTGCTAATTGAAGTCCTCATTTAACAAATCCATTTTTTCTCAGTTTGTTATGACGTGAATTGGTAAGGCTATCATTAGAGATATTTGAAGAAAAAGAGAAAGCACACCAGGTGTTCAACAAAATTCCTTTTTGAAATCTGGGTATTAAATGCCAATTTGAAATCTGGGTATTTGTAACTGGAACTTTCCCCACCAATGGATACCTGGACAATTTCATTGAGATCGTCTTCTCTCTGAAGCACATCAAGAGCCTTTGTCATGATGTTCTGAACAACCAATAAACTTAACATACCAAAACAAAAGAAAACAAAATACCCTCTAAAACAAGTACTACTGTCGGTGCCCAACTTAGTCCCACTCACATTGCGCATGAATTATTGAAAGATGATGAAATTTTTATGACTTTGAGATTATGAAGAATATGAATTATTGAAAGTTGATGAAATTTTTTAAAGCATTAAGATGAAATCAACCACCATAGACAAAGTTAAAATAAAATAAGTTACTTAAAGAACATATATATAATAAAATAATTCGAATTATATTTATGAGAAAATATTAGACTTTGTATGGTTTTCTTTTAATATAGTAGGGATTGTTTGATATGGTTTCTAATTGGTTCCAAGTGGGGTCCGGGTAAAAAAAAAAACCAATTATACATGTTTAATATTGCTTTTTAGCTATTGGACTCTGTCCAAAGGGCTGACTCCGTCTGTGAGCAGTTTTCTCTTCAAAACTGAAGAACCTACTCTTTCTTCCTTCTTCACTCGCCATCACCCTACATAACGATTGTGGATCAAACAAGCCCTTGAAGATTTTTTCTTCTTCTTATTGGTCGAATGATTATTGTTACTTCTATGTTCATTTTTGGTTAAGTTATATAATCTTGATTTATGCGCAAAGGGGAAACCAATTCGGATTGAGCTTAGAAACGATGATGCTGCTCTTCTAACCTTCAAAATCGATCTGATTTCTGAAGTTTTCTACTCGACTTCCTTCAATTTCATTCGGATTTACTGCAATTGTTCTCAATTCACACAAAAGGTATCACATTCTTTCGCGTTCTTCTTTTAAACCAACTCACCGGATACAAAAACTACAAACTCATCTGATTTGTTGGTCATTTGATTTTAAAAATACAAATCATTTGATTTTAAAAATCAGGTATTTCACTTGTTCATCGAGTGTTCTTGTTGTTGTTGTTTTCTTTACTCATCTGACTTATAATTGTTTGATTTCAATAGGTAAGTTCATACTTTTTATTTGGTGTTAAGTGTTTAATATAATGCCACAATAAGTTTTTTTAAGCCAAATAATGAGGTAAATTTTAGATTGATTAATGCATACAATTTGCTATTTGTTAAGATAATGGAACTTGATTAGTTATATAATACATTAGTTAAGTGTGATGTTGAGAACCTTGACAATTTTGCCCTTACGTTGAATTGATTCTTGTTGCTATTTTGAAGTGATACTATATTTCTTACATTCAAATTTTGTGTACATATTCATGATGTAATGTTATAAAATAAACGGTATCGTAAAAGAATTATTATAAAAATGTTTTTTAAATGGTAATATAGTAAATTTTCATAGTCAGATGCCAAATCAGACAACATGTTTCAGTCGAATGTTAACTCGGTTAGAACTTCTGACCAGTCAGCTCTATGGCTCTACCCTAGTAAGCAATTATAAAATGACCTTTTAGAGACTTTAATTGTTAGTTAAAAAACATATATGTAATAAAATCAGTAATCAAAAACAATTTTAAAATTTGCCTATATGTGGTAGTTTTATATATGTTCAGTTATCAATTAAGTTGAAAATCATAAAAAATGCAAGAAACATAAAGATGGTCTCGCAGTCGTGTTGTAGGAATCATAGTCACAAGGAACATGGAACATGTTGAAACGTGGAAAAAAACGGAAACGAGGATCTTTAATTTTTTGTTTTCAGTGCGGAGGGGGTAGCTTCATTCGGAACGTGAATCTCATATGCGAAACGTTGTACGAAGTACCACATATAAATGGAAAAATATACATTGTGATTTAGTAATGCATAAAAGTAAAAATCATATTAAGTAAAACATAATTATTTCAAATTTCATAACTTCAAAAAAACATGGTTCGTTAATAGAATGGTAAAAAACACTCACATAACATGAAATTAACCAACCTTTTGCCTTCCCATTCCCAACCACACTAGCATCATCTTCGTCTAAATTCTACCATTGCATGTCCTCGAATCTTGAACTTGGCCCTTCCAAATATGCATTTTTCAGATTCATATGCCATTTCTTGCGTGGGCCAGTTTTGTAACTTATAGAAAATGTGATTGTAGGTGAATATTAGAATGGATAAATACAAGTTTTTCAGCCCTTTTACTATTTAAGCGGTTTCCTTAGCATTGTGTATGCGTAGTGTCCTAATTTTCACAATAAACTTTTAGATAAAAGCAATTTTCATATTTCAACCATCCACAAAACTATTGTTTCAAACCATAAACCCAAAAAGAAAATCAGAGTATCATAACAATGCGGAATCTTAAACATAAAAAATATTGATCGATGTGTACAATCATGTGTTCACCTTCCCACGATCCTCAAAAATACCTGAAACATTTAATCCACAACTGTAAGCCAAAGCTTAAGGATTTCCCTAAAAGATCACATATATCACAGATAACTATATATAACAATAACATGTCCGCAACAATCTCGTGTCCAAATCAACCTACAACAACAGGTTTGTATCAACCCTGGGTCCGTATTAACACACAACCAAGCATGCAATATATAATCAACAAGCAAGACCCTAATAGTCTAGAAAACAACCATGACATAACAATTATGCGATAAGTAATACAGTAAGAAAACTCACCTCACAGATAAACTGGATAACAAACACCACACATAAATACTAGTACATCAGTTTCACACACCACCCACAAATTAAATCAAAGGTCAACCTCAACTACGACCTAAAACCCTAAAGTTTGACCCAAGGTCAAACTTAGTCAAAACGTCAACAAGAAATTCTGGTCAATAGGCGCGCCATGCTTTCTGTGGGTACCTTGTGCCCATGAAAGGACAACACAGTCGGATCTTATGCTAAAACAAGGGCATTCAAGAAAAAGAAAAAGCACGTTGCACCATGGATAAATACGTTGCGTGAAGGTCTTTTTCACATAGTGAAAAGACTTAATCTATTAAGTTTAAACCCAAAACTTCTAGATCTTTCCTTGACAATTTCTTAGTGAATAATGTTTGAAACATTACTCATTCAGTTACTCCAATGAAGTAGGATCGAAACTTTTGTACTCTAAATGACCTAAATATCCCACATAACTTGCATAGCTTAGAGGACATGCACAAAAAACCAACTTTTCAAGTCAAAGATGTCCATAAGACAATTCTAAGTGCTCAAAGGGAGATGGAGTCATCACAACTCCAAGCTTACCACCAAAAAGGGACCATAAGTTCATTTTTTTACAATAAGCAAGATCTAGCAAACTAAAAGGAATGATTGAAGCTTTATACTCACAAAAGTCCATCAACGAGGCAACTTTGTTGGATCTACTCTTGAGCCTTTCTTCTATATACCAAAATGAACTCTTAATCCTCAAGATTTAACCAAAAAATAGAGAAATAAGCTTCCAAAATGATTCCAATGCTCAAAACAAGTTACAGACTACTACGGTTTCGTAGGATCACTCTAGGGGACGATGGAGGCTTATAGTGAGCTAACCATAGGGGTTAATGGTGCTTAAATAGCCTCCATAACCCTAAAAAGCTATTCACCCCATGGGTCTAAGCGCGTTGTGCCCGTAAGAAGCATATCGTGCTACTTGCGATCAATTCCTAATTTTGGTTTTCAGATTTCAACGAATTATTTTAATGAAATCCAGATTAAAATTACATATCATGAATAAGGATGTTACAGTATGTAAGAGTAGGTTCTATAGTTTCTTTTTGTCAACGAGCTTCTAATCAGCTGGGATAGAACTTTCTTTGGAACTTAGGCTAACTCTAGAGTTTCTGAACTGTAACTTCACCACTAATTTGTAACACCAGTGAAATTAGGGCCAAAATTTAACTTTTATAAAAAATAATTGGGATATAGCAAGTGGTATATATCGTAATGAGGTTTCCAAATATATAAAGAACACTAAAATCTGATTTATAACGAAGAAGTTATGATCAATCGAAGATCCGCAACAATACTAGTAAAACATTGTTAAGCGTAAAATACGAAATCCTGATAAAATACTTTTTAGCCTTAGGTATCTAAATGAAGGTCATAGATATCATTAAACCATGAACATGCATAAAAAGAACGCCCAAATCTGACTTTGTATGAGGAAGTTATGATTTTTCGAAGTTTCTGACCTAGTAGTAGACAGCTAAAAACTCGAAATAGAGATCGAGCGGTCTTTAGCTGACACAACCTAAACGAAAGTTGAAGACCCTGACAATAGGAGTACAACAGTAAAAAGTCTGATGAAAATGCACACCAGATGAAGGAGTCATGGAGTTTAAACGGACTTTTCTAGGCCCAGCCTGTGAAAAATAATATAATAAAAATAAATTCAAAATTAGCCGACGAAGTCTAAACGAGTGTTGTAGAGCCTTTTCTTAGCTACGCGTGGATATAAAGAACATCGCAAACGGTGCTCGTATGCGAAAGCTATGATTTTCTGAAGTTCGGGACATGAATTTCGACGTTGTGTAAGAATTGTCAGTGTTCACGACGTGAACACTGTTTTCACGATGTGAGCAGTCTGATTGATGCGTTTCAGAGCCACTTGACAGATGACGCATGCCATGATCATTTTGGGACAAACTCACGACGTGAATTGGCAAAACTCATGACGTGAACTTCGATTTTTAGCCTATATATAGATATAGAAGCCTTTCGAGTTTGGCTGCTCATTCCTAACCTCTCTCCTACTTCTACTCTCTGTTAAGCCCCTCTAAACCACCCCAAAGCCCCGGTAACACTCCTGGAACACGACGCATGGCCCGACGCCCAGAAGTTCCCGAGACACTGCTACTCTCCAGTTGAAGTACAGTCGGCGTGAAGCCCCGGGTTTTTATACTCAAGCTCTGAAGGAAGTTCTATACTCCCAAGATCCCCGAGAGTCCTGAGATTTCAACTCTCTCTAGTCGAAGTTTTGCTCGATTCTTCTCTCGACTACTTCAGAACAACCACTTCAATCAAGTGAGTTCATACCCCTACAAACACACTTTAAATACGTTTTTAACTGCTTTTAAACACTTTTAAAGGGGGGGGATACAAGTAAACACACAGCTAAAATCATGTGAAATATCGATCTTTTGCTATTCTTTTTTCATATTGTTGTTTTAACTATCATATGGACTTGTTATCAAGCAAAACACCTCACAACACAACTTTACCCTCTTTGGATACAATATGTTTTATAAATACAAATATGTTTTATATATACGTGTACATACTACATCATATCAAGGGTAACCATCTTTGTTAAACCATTTTATGCATTCAATGAACTTATGATTTTTGCTTTGTCAAACATTGTGAAAGAGGATAAACATTGCATACAAAAACTATCACTTTAATACAAACTTAGTTGAGAATCCGTGAGACGATTATATCTTCAATGCTACCTTTTTGTTAAAAGGTACAACTTAAAGTCCTATCCATTATAACCAGAGACTCCCATGGGAGAGCATGTCAAATGTGTATAGATCTATACAGGAAGTCATGATCCCGCGCCCTGACTGTTAGCTACAGTCCCTTGGGTGACAGTTTGTCACAAACGTTTCGATGCCTGAAGACCGTCGCCACAGACATATTATGTTTAGTATGGTTATATAACTCACCGGATAGACAATTAATATGGTATTCTGATTTTATGATTGAGTAGTTATTAAAACTATTCTTCATCTAACAAGTGCGATCTTCTTATAGCTTTATTATATAAAACTATGCCTCAACCTTTAAGCATGTCAGTTGCTTGCGATTTTCGGTCTTGGACATTAGAGACTGCATGTTACTTTAGGAAAATAAGGGATTTTCCTGTATCTAAAACAATCAACTAATAGGAAATAAATTGTATTCTCAGGGAACCACTAAGCAGGTTTGGAAATCATCTTTTAGGGATTAACGTTCTGGCGTTAATGACTTCTTTTGAAACATGTTAGTGTATTTATATTTTGAATATGTAACAACTACGATTATATAAACACTTTTAAATATTTATATATTTGGTGGTGTGTACTTTCCTTACTATGCAATTGTTATGATACTGAATATGACGTCCTCCGCCCCCGAACGTTTCTGCCGTTCTGGTTTGGGGGTGTAACAGATTGGTATGAGAGCTTTGTTTATAGTGAATTAAGTATATCAAAACCATTTTTGGTATACAACTATAAACACCACTGGGTAAAAACACTCTAAGTAAGAGTCATACTTTTAAAATAAAATTTATTTAACTTTGTTGTAAAGTAGGCATGCATTCATTTCATATTAATAACACGGTCAGTATCATAATTAAAACAATATAGAAGTATTATAGATGAGTTATACAATACAGGTAGGCCTTGAGATATGTAATCGGGACTGCGATGAATATAGCCTGATCAACTATATTTGCCCGAAAGCCAACCAACATATGCCAGGGGATAGCTACAATGGACAACAAATCTAAAACTTACCAAACTTATCAACCTTAGAATCAAACATAACATTTAGAATACTATAGGAGTATTTTATGCATACAATAAATATAACTTTGATGTTCTAACTTATGTGCCTTAGTTCTAGACAATCCTTATCTCCTTATTCTCGTACAGACACAATGGCTGGATTCCACCTACCAGGAGACCCCTACTACCCGAACCAAGACAGTGGAGAAGGGATAGAGAATGATCCCGAAGAAGATATGCAAGAAGAATCAGACTCAGATCCTAAGGACAATAACCTACCCTTAGCACCTCCAATTCAAAATCCTAATCCTCGACCGAAATTTCATGGCTCGACGCCTCTATGGGCAACCAACCTGAATAGGTGGAGTCGCGAATAGGGTCAACCCATTCCATACAATGGACACCGAAACTTTTACAATCTAAGCGAGGGAGGCTCAACAAACAGAGTCTGTCACACCCTGGTAAAGCGGAAACGCAAGATATGACAGGGATTACGGTTTCATTGCAAAAGATAAAGATACATCACCATAGCAGTATTTAAAAGTTTACAACCCATAGCTTAAAAAGAAACAAAGTACAAGTTTTTCCAAAACAACATTGTTCAAAATATAAATTCATAAATAACTTCAACACGATGCAGCATGCTCTATGATGATTAATCTTTATATCCACTTACTAATTATTTCCTGAAAAAGCATGTAAAACGAGCATCAACTATGAAAATAGTTGGTGAGTTCACAAGTTTATAAAATCGAGCTTGAAATAAGGCTTTTCCTAAATACAAGTACATTGCTTTAATGATAAACAGAGTTGATTGCTATTAATGAATACAAGTTTATTGCTATAACGAGAAACGAGTTTGTATGTGTATGAGCAAACAATGAGTCTCAACCAAACCTATGACTGAAGTCCTATCGAGATCTATGCTTATCGTTCCATAGATGAATATGGTATCATGCACTCCAGCGATTTGGGCGAGTGAGGAGTTGTCAACTCCTAATAGCGTTATCCATAATGACCATTGGCTCAAAGAGTTAATGGTTAGAGATAAGGGAAGGGCCTTAGTACGATAAGTTCTCATGTTCCGTGTTGCATAGACATACATAAAGAAACATAGCAATACAATAGCAATCATGTTTGATAATAATCAATTTAAATACAACATGCAAACAATAGTTTTTCTGGACATGCTTTTCCACCCCAAAACATATAAACTGAAAATAGGGGAGTGAGTGAATACTCACAATGTTTCGTGTAGGTACAAGTAGTGCCTCGGGATGCACCAACGTCTTACTACCGGGATCCTACGACATCAAACACACACTAGTGAGTTTCCATGTCGAAATCTAATGCTAATATACTAAACTCTACATATAGCGAAATGCCAATTTATGTTTTAGTATTGGATTAATTGGTTACACTTTTTCTGAAATAATGAAATTTTACAAGTCGTGCGATTAATTACAACTTTGGGATATTGATTTTCCAAATTTTTATGTCTTTATAACAACATAAATTCATGAAAAATAGCATTCAAAGGATAAAAATTCTCAAACCTTTTATTTAACTGTTATTACACAATACTAAGCTGGGAAAAGTATAAAAATGGATTTCCAGGCTGTTTAATTATATTATATGATTTTTGAGCATTTATTCCAATAAAAAATGAAATAAATAGAATACAGCTTCCGAAATTACCCAAACTTTTTGTAACATCATTTACAGTATATAGGTAACCTGGGAAAAATATCAAAAGTGGTTTTCGTAATGTATAATCTGGTTTGGGGTATTTATGTGTAATTAACTTTAGAAAATAAGAGAAAAATAGTTTACAGTAGAGAAAAATCCTCAAAATTTTTAAGTAACCTCCTACTGTACAATATGATGCTCTGGTAAATGTTCCTGAATTTTGGATAATCAGAACTACTTTTCCCATTTTAAAACCATTATAATTACCAAAAATCAGGAAAAATAGCAAGGCATGATGAAAAATGTTGAAATTATTTTTCTGGATATGAGAAAATTGTTAGATAAAATTTTCACACTCTCTAAAGTGGTTTTGTGATTTATTATATCTTAACAAAAAGAAAATCGGAAATCATACCAAACAGCAACAAAAATTGATGAAATTTAGTGAGGGGTCATTATCCGTCATAAGGGTCATCCATGAATTTGTTCCGGATTTATTGACCTCTGGAAGTATTTTATGTGATTTATGCCCTTGGTTTCTAGCAATAATTTTAATAAATCAAAGAAATAATAAAAGCTCTTGAAATTTTCCAGATTATCACATGCATGTGATCAAAATTTATTCAGAAGGGAAAAAAGGGGTAATGAACCCAAACAAGTTAAGAAATGTTGCACATTATAGTGCATGAGATGTAAATGTGGCAGAAGTTCATGAATTTGAGTAGCACATTGTGTGGGGTTTTAAGCCACGAAATTTCAGCCATTAATCACTGGATAAGTTAAGTTTCTAAAGTATTTTTCCCCAGATTTATGGTTTGGTTTAAGGCCATTGATCATGCAAGGCAAAAAGGGTGATCACAGAAAAAGAGCTGTTTGCGCAACCATTTTGTAAAAATTGCCAAAAATTGGATATTTAATATTTTACAGTGATACCAGTTGGGTTTGAAAGTTAACTCGTGTAACTATCCAATACAAAAAGAATATCATGATTTGGTTAAGTAATGACCGAGTTATGGCCGTTCAAAACTGAACAATGTAATCTGGCAGATTGCATGTTTGCTTTGAGTGCATTCTTAGGATATTTTGACAAGAACATCATGCATGCCTTTGTTAAGGTCCGATTTCTAGCACATGCATGGAGTGAATGAGCATCCAAGATGTACTAGAAATGGTTTGAATGCTTTTGGTCATGCAAGAACACAAAAGAAATGGAGAAGAAGATGTAATACTTGGTTTTGAAGTTACATGAACATATGTGCATCATTTTCACTCCTTGCATGGGTTTGATCCCAGATTTTCACCATCTCAAACACATGCATTGTGTTATGGTGAGAATCTACAAACCACAAGGGAAAAATAAAGATTTCTAGCCATGGAAAGGCATAGAATCCGAAAAGAAGAGAAAACTAAGAAGAAGAGGAAGTAGAATCATGAAATTATGGGAGAAGATGTTGTTTACCTTGGTTTTGATCTTGAGGGAAGTAAGAACACGTCAAAGTCTTCAAAATCTCGAAATTTGGCAGAGGAATGAGAGAAATTTCGTGAGTTAGAGAGAGAGAGAGAGGAAGAGATTTTATGTGTTAGGAGGGTGGAGTGTGAGAGAGTCAAGAGGGAAGAGGTAGAGTGTAGGAAATGAGTTAATGATTGAAGTTTTTGGGAAGAGAAAGAGCATGGGGAGAGGGGATGCCAGATTTTTTAGGGTATTAAAGCCTCCTCTCTCCTAAATTCAAACTTTATAATTTCCCTCTTCAATTTTTATAAAACCATAATTTTTATAAAAATGATTCTTTATGTAATTCTCTATTCATTTAAAAATCTTGTTTTTATCTAATAAATTATGATTAATGTATAATAATTTAAATTTTTATTTCATTGATTATAATCCATAATTTGATTAATAAAAATTTGATATTAGGAAGCTTATAGCCAATTTTATAAAGTTTTTAAGCTCTAAGGTTTATAAATTTGGATTTTGTCTCTTTAGGGTTTTTGGAACATTGTTTAATATTTACCATCATATTGAAATACAATTAGAATATTTTAATTTATTTTTAGGGTTTTACACCTTTTTTCAATTGTAACAAAGTTTGAATTTTCATTCTAATTATAGCATTGGCATTTCCTATTGTAGTTAAGCAACTTACTAGAATCGTAAGTGTCAAGTATATTAGTACTAGATCTTAGTTGGATCCCAGTTTATGCAAGATTTTGACCTAATCTATACTACTAGGCCATGGCATGTTGTGCATGAATGGTTTTTATAAAGATGCATGAGTCCGAGAATGACCTGAATTGACAGTTGTCACAGAGTCCTTCTTATATTGGTTCGCCGAATTGATCGCATTGATGAACAAGGAAGGACAACCATCCATTGAACTGAGGAGAATGATGCAAACACTAGAGTCAATACAGTTCGCATCTGACAATTAGGATTAGCTCACGGGAGAATCGTAAATCAAAATGAAGCTTGGCAGAGAGAGCTAACTAAAACTCAAACTGAAGTCGGGGAACTTAGAGCACGCCAGGCAAGGTATGAAATGCGTTTGCTCGAGATGGAACGTCAGTTGGCAGGTCAAAAAGCTCAGCAGAACAATTCCCGCCGCCAGTAGAGGATACTCTACTCACTCCTTCTTTTGAGAGGTGAAATAACCTTAGTATGTACACTAAGTAGTACTCTTTTCAAGTAATTATTCATGTCTAGCAAGTACTGTCTCGTTAAGTCTTTGTACTATCAGGTTTCCCTATGTGGTATATTATAGACATACGCCAAGGTTATGTTTTTCCGAATTCTATGTAACTTTTGTACCAACTATTATGACAGACCTCTTATTTCCTTTAAAGATTATGTTTATCAATCCGCGCTTTGGCTATGTAGGCAGTTGACGTCATGAACTATTATAGCTACTCACTACACTATCCCTGTCGATCTAATATATCGTAGTTCAACGTTATTGAACTCGACATATCTGGCGAAGTCTTGCCACCGTTTCGTCTTTAGCCCTATAACTTGAAATGGCTTCTCACTATTTAAGTAGACTCAACCCTTCGATAAACCCAACTTTTCTATCACTTACACCCTTTAGAGAGAGAAACGGTTATCATAGGATAACAAACCTTTATAACTTTAACTAGGGCAATCGAAACAACGATGGAGATTAAAACGTGCCTGAGGAAAAGCAAGGACGCCGTGTTTATAAGATACATGATATAAAAAATCATTACCACCGAGGAGAGGACAAAGGGAACCTGTAGATGTATGTTGTAAAAGTCAAATAGTGTCTATTGTAATGATTCGCATTTTGTGTGTTATTTTACTAAGTCAATTTTATATGCGAAGTGTAGCATGTGAAGTGTCAATGTATAGACTTAGTATATTTTTTGTATGCTCCCTATAAATAGGGACTTAGGCTTGAAGTAGACACACGATATCGAAACACAATATCTCTCTTCAGCTTACTTTGTAATCAGTCTTAATAAAATGAGATCTGATTAATATTTACTCTGTGTGTTCATCATCTTTCATAATTCAAATCTATTGTTTCATTTCTCAATTCTCGATAACAATTCTCATCAATTGGTATCAGAGCAGGATTCAAACTGCTTAGATCTAATTTTCGTATAAGAATCATTTTCTTTTTGAGTTACAAAATTCACTCAAAATTTTCTGCACAATTTTGGTTTTGAAAATCACTTTTGATCTTCAGATTTGAATTGATTCTATATTTGAATTGTTAAGTTGAGTAATCGATTAGTGATTTTTGATCAATTCGTTTGATCGAATTCTGGAATTCATCAAGTTCTCAAGTTTTCAGAGATTTTCTGTGTTCATCAATGGCGAACTTCAACATGAATACAATGACTTCTTTCTCTCATTTGCTTGGTTCTTCAACCAAAATTCCGATGTTAATTCCAAAATACTATGATCAGTGGGCTGATAGAATGGAGGATTACTTAAATGGAATTGATGAAGAACTTTGGAATTGTATCGATGAAACAGTACAAGCTCCTGCTAATGTTCAACAAATTGGTTCATCCACTGGATCTCCTGATGTTGAAGATCAAAGAAAACGACTGAAGGATAATGAAAAGAGGTGCATGAGGGAACTAAGAGGTGCTCTACCTCCTGTGGTTTACAATTACATTCGTAGCTGTAAAACAGCCAAAGACATCTGGAATACTCCAAAAGAAAAATATCAAGGTAGCGAAAAGACGAAGATCAATTATGTGAAGCAATGTCTGATTGAACTGAAGGAATTCAGACAAAAGGATGCAGAAACTCTCGAAAATTACTATGATCGTCTGAATGAGCTTATGTTTCGTTGCAATAGGTATGGTATCACTAGATCTATCATGGAATTCAATTTAACTTTCATTATGGGTCTTCGCAAGGAATGGCGAAGTGTGAGCATGATGATTAAGAATCAACAAAGTTTTGATACAACCAAATTGAATGATCTCTACAATCAACTGAAAACACATGAATCCGAGGTCTCAGAAATGTATGAAGAATCAAAACTAGCTATTGGTGGTCCTTTGGCTCTAGTTTCGAAGGTATCAGAAAATGATGAAAAAGATGGATCCGATGATGAAGGATTTTTGATGAACTCCGATGATGAAGCTGTAGCATTCTATTCAAACAACAGAGTTAAGAAGTTTTTCAAAAAGCCTTTTAATCCAAAAGGAAAGATTAATGATACGAAAAATGTTGTCACAAGGACTGGAGGGGAGGAGAGGAAGAAAATGGAGAAAATTGATGAAAAACAGAAAAATGCGAATGAAGAGAAAAAGTTGAAAGGTGATTCAGGAATCTATTGTCATTATTGCAATGGTGCGAATCATTTCGCAGCTGACTGCATGTTGCGAAAGAAAGAAGAGAAGAAAGAAAAAGTCAAAAATGAAGAATACTACTCTGAGAAGATTGAAGAATTACGTGCTAAGACCAAAGGAGTGTCACTAGTTGCGAAGGGAGAAACTGCTGAAGAAGAGAGTGGAACTTATCAGATCTGGTCTTCAGGATCTGATGATGAAGAAATGAGGCATCCCACACATGGAGCAATGTTCGCAAGTTTTGAGGATTGCAAAGAGAACATTTCAGGGAGATGCTTTGTGTCTAAATCCACTGACAAGTCACCCATGACAACCAAGGTACATGCAATTCTTGAATCTTTTAATATTCCTTTATCTGCTTATGATGCTGAAATTGTTTCATTTGATGATACTGTGGCTTATTTTGATTATGTTATTGTGTTTGCTAGTAATGAAGCTAAGAAATTAAACGTGCAACTTAGTGAGACACGAAGAGATTTAGAAATAAAGAAGAGCAGAGTTGAAAAATTGGAAATGCAAGTCAAAAATATAGACTGTGATAGGAATAATCTTACTAACGATGTTAGGTTATTACTAGCACAGAGAAACATATATTGTAATTCTGCTAAACGTTTGTATGCAAAATTAACAGCTTTACATCACTCTTCTGATATTAGCAAAGAACAACATAGGAAACTTTTACCTTTTCTTGAGTATGAACGTGAAAAAGTTGATGTTGTTTCTTATGATTGCGAAAGCACAATTGCTCAATTTGACAAAATACCTGATGATAGATATTCATATGGTGTTGTCAAAATTGATGAATTTATGAATGCTGATGAGTTGGTTAACATTGTCAATGAAATTTTGACAAAGATTGAACAAGTGAAAATCATAAAGAAAACTGAAAATTCAACTCTTGCCTCACAGTTGAATTATGCTGATATTGATGAAAATTCTGATAATGAAAGTGAAATCAGTGAAATAGAAGAGGAAGAAGAGATTGATTGCTCTCAATTGTCAATCATTAATATCACATCTAAGATCAAATGGTTGTAGTTAATCAAGTGTTTGAAAATACAAAAGAATTTGATAAAATTTTAAATGATAAAGGCGCACATTATTTGGAGACCAACACTGTGGTATATCCAAATTTTGTATGTACTGATAAAACCATTTTTCTAAATCAAGTTTTTGTCACTACTAGAAATGCTGAAAAAGTTCTTCCTGAGTTTAATAAAATGATCGAAAAAGATAATCAAAAGTCCACGATTGAAGGTTTTTTCGCAAATCAAAACACAGAAGAAAACAATTTAACCAAAAATCCTTATGTGTTTCAAAAACAAAAATCAGCACAAAAATGGGTGGTTAAAGGTGAAAAATCAAACAAAATTTTTGAAAAAGATGAAAATCAAAGGTTGAAGTGAAACTAAATTCTCATGAATTCAAATTGATGGTTGGAAACTATTCAACAGAAAATAATGTTTCAAAAAGAAAAGCAAGAAAAGCAATTTTCTGGCAAGTTGTGTCAAATGAAAAATCAAGAGATGAAAAAGAACAAATGTCAAAAACATCATCAATTGATAAAAACACAAAAACATATTCAAGTTTTCATAAACAAATAAACTCTGTTGATAAGGTTCCATATGTTCGCAAATATGACAACAATCGAAAATTTGAGAATTCGCAAAAATTTGCAAATAATCAAAAGTTTCAAAATGTTGGCAAATTCACGAATACTTCATCAAGTTTGAAGAACTCAACTCAAGTCAAAATGAAATTTTCACCAAAACAACCAAATTTTCCAAATCCTTCAATATCAAAACCAACCAAAGTTTCATATACAAAAGGAAAATCTGATATTAGTACGATCAATCATTGGTTTGAGGGGAAAGGAAAGAAATATCAAAGTGGAAAAATTTTCAGAAAAACAAATCAAAAGTGCATTTGATAAGTTCAAAAATAATTCTTCAATTGAAAGTGCATCATCTCATAATTCGCAAGTTCCAGTTCAAAAATGGAAACCAGTTATCAAAAATGCGAATGTTGTGAAGGATAAGATTACAATTAATAGAAATCCAAAATTATTGAATGATTATATTTAAATATCTAGAACTGATGATGTTGATATAATGGATTCTGTTACAAACAAAGTGAAAACATGGTTTTTAAATTCCAAAAATTTGTTTCACTCTACTAATGATGGACCCAAAAAGTCTTGGGTTCCTAAATTTTTTCAATAAATGCAGGTGATATGTGACGAGCAATATGATACGAAATGGTACATTGATAGTGGTTGCTCTCGTCACATGACTGGAAGAAAAGAAAATTTGTGAGATTACAGAAGCTTGGAAAATGCTGGAGTTGTCAAATCTAGAAATAATCACAAGTTTCAAGTGAAAGGATATGGGAAAGTCACAAATGGAAACTTCACAGTAAACATAGTGGCCTATGTTGAAGGACTTCAACATAATTTGATAAGTGTATCATAACTTGTTGTGGGTACTGGAAATCAAGTTGTATTCAATGAAGAAGGAAGTATCATTTCAAATGTCAAGACGAATGAAATACTTCTCAAATCCAAAAGATATGGTGATATGTTTACACTGGACATCAAACCGATTGTGGGAAAACCAGCTGTGTGTTTACTATCAAAAGCATCCAATGATCTTAGTTGGCTTTGGCATAGAAGATTGTCACACTTGAACTTTCGAAATATAAATAAACTTGTACTGAAGATGTAGTTCGAGGGTTACCAGTACTAAAATTTGACAATGATTCTTTGTGTGCAACTTGCGAACAAGGAAAACAACATCGAAAGGGTCATCCGATTGTGATAGATTCAAAAATAGTGGACCATCAACTGTTGCAACAATAAACAAAAAGCGGTATATTTTAGTTGTTGTAGATGATTTCTCTAGATTTATGTGGGTGTTTTTTTCTCAGGTTGAAATCTGAAGTTGCTCAGACGATGATTGATTTTATCAAAAAGATTAAAGTTAGTCTGAAGAAGAATGTGCGAAAAATTAAAAGTGATAATGGTTCTGAGTTTAAAAATCAAACTCTTGACAGTTTTCTCAAAAGCAAAGGCATTTCGCATAATTTTTCATCACCATATACACCACAACAGAATGGTGTAGTTGAAAGAAGAAATCGATCTCTATGCGAAGCTGCCAGAACCATGTTGACATATGCAAATCTACCTCAATATCTTTGGGCAGAAGTTGTGTCCACAACATGTTTTACTCAGAATCGATCATTCATTCATCGAAGATTTAATGTTACTCCATATGAAATAATCAATAATCAGAAACCTAATGTAAAATTCTTTCATGTTTTTGGTTGTAGGTGCTTTATCATGAATCTAAAAGATTATTTGTCCAAGTTTCAAACTAAACCTGATGAAGGCATCTTTTTAGGATATTCACAGAATTCAGTTGCATACAGAGTGCTAAACAAACGAACAAGAAAAATTGAAGAAACTTTCAATTTAACATTTTATGATTACTATCTTAAACAAATTGATAGTAAATTTTTATAATAAACCAATACTTGTAGATTCAAATACTCCAATTGATAATTCTGAAATCAATGATTTTGATTATGACTTAATTTTTGGAATTCCTGACAGGGCCATTGATGTAGAAAATAATGCTCCTGATAATCAAACATCAGAATCCTCAAAACATACTGATGAATCAACGATAACTTGTGAAAGCACACCAGATGTTCATAGGGAACAAGAACATCAAGTTGAGGGGGAGTCTTCGCAAAATCAACAAGAACATCAAGTTGAGGGGGGAGGCTTCGCAAAATCAACAAGAACATCAAGTTGAGCGGGAGCATTCACAAAATCAACAAGAATATCAAGATGCAGATCATGTTGAGGGGGAGCATGATGAAATAGAGACAATTAATCATGATAATAATGAAGAATTTCATGAAGTTAATGATAACTTTTCTGTTGCAGGATCTAAAAATGAAGATATGTATGAAGATGCACCATTAGAATTTGATCCAAATTTTCCACCACTCGAGAAATGGACACGAAATCATCCAAAAGAACAGGTAATTGGTAATCTACAAGAAGTTGTGTTGACTAGAGCTCAAATTCGTGCGAAAAATGAGGCACTGAATGCAAACCAAGAACTTTGTATGTTTAATGTTTTTATTTCGAAAATAGAGCCAAAAATTGTAAAGAATGCTATGGAACACTCAGATTGGGTAGTTGCTATGCAATCTGAATTGGCTGAATTTGAACGAAACAAGGTTTGGAGATTAGTTTCTAAACCTTCTGATGTTTCAATTGTTGGATTAAAATAGATTTTTAAAAACAAAACCGACAATGATGGCAATATTATTCGAAATAAAGCAAGACTAGTGGTAAAAGGTTATTCGCAAGAAGAAGGTATTGACTATGAAGAAACATTTGCACCTGTTGCAAGACTTGAAGCAATTTGCATATTTTTAGCCTATGCAGCTCACAAAAACTTTGATGTTTATCAAATGGACGTTAAATGTGCATTCTTAAACGGAAAACTTGAAGAAACAGTGTATGTTGAACAACCACCAGGATTTGTAAACAGTGAGTATCCTGATCATGTGTATGTCCTTGACAAAGTTGTATATGGGTTAAAACAAGCACCAAGAGCCTGGTACGCAACACTTACAAATTTCTTGAAACAATCTAAATTTAAACAAGGATCAGTTGACCCCACATTATTTCGCAAGAAAGTTGGGTGTCATCTAATGCTTGTTCAAATTTATGTTGATGATATTATCTTTGGTTCAACTGATCCAGCATTGTCAATTGAATTTGAAAATCTAATGAAAAGTCAGTTTGAAATGAGCATGATGGGAAAAATTAATAATTTTCTTGGTTTAAATATAAGACAGAACAGAGAAGGAATCTTAATCAATCAAGAAAAATATACGAAGAAGTTGCTTGAAAAGTTTGGAATGCTAAATAGCACAAAGCTCAGAGTACCTGTGGCAGTAGGAACGAGACTAACTCCTTCGTTAGATGCTCCTGCTGTTGATCTGACACTGTATCGTAGCATGATAGGGTCTTTATTGTACTTAACTGCAAGTAGACCTGATGTTATGTTTTCAGTTTGTTGTTGTGCTAGATATCAAGCTAATCCAAGAGAGCCTCATTTGACTGCAGTGAAAAATATTTTTCGCTATCTAAAGGGAACTGTTTCTTTAGGACTTTGGTATCCTGCGAAAACAGGATTTTTCATTCAAGCTTTTTCAGATTTCGATCTAGGAGGATATACTTTGGATAGAAAAATTACGACTGGTGGATGTCAACTATTAGATGGAAAGTTAGTGAGCTGGCAATCAAGGAAACAAACTTGTGTGGCTATATTAACCGCTGAGGCAGAATACATATCTGCGGCTGCTTGTACTTCGCAAATTATTTGGATTCAGAGTCAACTTCGTGATTATGCAATAAACATGAAAAAGATTCCTTTGTATTGTGATTCGCAAAGTG